>NC_061089.1:81651061-81656061 GCF_015104395.2 Macrobrachium nipponense
CTTTGCAGGAAGACCATCACAGCCGGGCGATTTATTATTAGGTAGGCTGTTTATGGCATCGCTGATGTTACCTGGTGTAATACGGTCAGCAAAATGAAATTGAATGTTGTCAGTAAGGAGGTTATCTACATCCCTTCGGGAATCTTGATCATTTATGCAATTCAGGATATTGCTGAAGTGATCGCCCCACATACTTGCAATAGCTTCGTCTCCGACTGCTTCCCCTACTCTGTGATAGCTTTTTAGTTTTGGGATTAAAGGACTGGATATCTTTCCAAAGACGAGGATAATCATCAGATTCTAAGTTTCTAGACATTGCATCGGCTCTTAGTTGTTTTTCATTTAACCTGCAGTACTTAAGAGCAAGTTTGAACTGCGCTCTCGCCTGTCTCATTAGTAATGCAGTGTGCCCTTCCCTGGGGCTACCATTTTGCCTCCACAGTAAAAACATTTCTCGTGAGTATGTATACAGATCTTTAACCAAGTCATTCCATCCAAGTATATTACGAGAATTACCTTGACGAGATCTGTAGGCAGTCCTGCCCGAAGCAAGCATAGCGGAGATTATGTTCGAATAGAATTCATTCAGATCCCTCTTGTGGTGGTCATTTCTACAATTTGTGTTAATACAAAGTAAGGCGTCTGCCGGTTGAACTATTGACCGCAACCTGGTTTCCGTGGTCGCCCTAAAGTATCTGGTTTTCTGTTGGTTTTTAAAATCCCAGTTTACCGCTGATGGGCGATCAGTTAGGGGGTTCACGGTAGGGAGGGATGGGGTACTGAATGACACCTGTAATGGGATGTGATCGTAGCCCGTTGCAAGATCATAACGAATATTGCAGGTCATAATAGAATCATGAAGTTGTGGAGATGTGATGCAGTGGTCCAGCCAGGAAGTTGTAATAGCGTCCGCTCTATTATGTACATAAGAATAAGAGGAGGGAGGGAGGAGCATTACATCGCTAATTTGGAGAGCATGATTTTGACAGAAGCAAGTAAGTTCATTATAAAAATTTTTTTGGGGGTGAGAATTAAGGTCCCCAATTATACAAACATGATCAGCAGGAGAATCATGAATAATACTGTGTAACTCCCCTAGGATCATGCAGTAATGATCAAAATCATTGTTATTTTCCCATGGCATATAAACATTAATAATTAGGGTTTTAGAGTTCTCTACTGTCACTTTAAGCCCCAGCAATCTGTCACTCCTGTAGGTCATCACCTTTATCGTATTGTCTAACGATTTGTGCCACAGGAAAGGAAGGCCTCCTTTCGGGCGACCGGCTATGATTTTATCTGTAACTTGCATCGATGAAGTCGAGAAGGTTCTGAAGTCTTCATGAATTGAATCGCAGATGACAAGGTCATGTGGCCAGAGGAGCGTTTCTTGCAATGCAATGATGCCTTTGAAGTTTTTGCAGAACATGTTTAGGAGAGGAATGTTCCGCTTGAAGCCAAAAATATTCCAAGAGAATATGTTTAATGTATCCATGGCTAATCACGAAGATGGGAGATGAATGCGCTGATCATTTGGGTGGATGGGGGGTTAGCCAGGGGGAGTGGGCAGTCACTCGCCGTGGGGGGTTCACTGGCACTTGCGGTGGAAATGACCCTGGTTGGAGTGTCAGTAAGTTCCCCTGCGGGTGGTTGATCCCGGATTAGTTTGTATCTTGAAACTAATATATTAGGACCGAAATTCTCGCCTTTAAGAGCGTCGAGGTGTTGAAATAGGCAGGTAATCCTGTAAGCCACTTTATGTTTAATCCTGCATGGGAGTTCGTGAGAGATGAGTGGGTCAGAGCCACTGAGAAACTTGACTCTCTCCACTATGGCATCTAGCGTCATCGATGAGCGCAGATTGTGAATTACTACGTGACATCTCTTCTCAGGTGTCGGGCGAGGTGAAACACGAATGTTGGGTTCCAGTCCAGCGGCCAAACGGGAGGTTCTTCTCTTCTTTCTGCTTGTTTGTATCTGCCTGCCGCCAGACCCCTCATGATCAGCTTCATCTGCATCAACAATGGGGGGTTGGGGGGGAGAGATAGGGTGGGGAGGATTACGAGGGCTAGTAATCATCACCGGAGATATATCTTCCACCGGAGGCACTGGGGAGGGAGAAGAGGTTGGGGGACCAACAGTCCCCTCGGAACGGGGCACTTCCGTGTTGCTGAGAGGCGAGGAAAAACATCAGCCAGGTTTATACTGAGTTTATGAAAATTTAACGAACGTGTTTCACAGAAATAACTTTCTGGATATATATATATATATATATATATATATATATATATATATATTATATATATATATATTTATATATATATATATATATATATATTATATATTATATATATATATATATAGTATATATATATATATATCTATATTTATATAGATATATATATATATATATATATATATATATATATATATATATATTACATACATATATATATGTGTGTGTGTGTACCTGTGTGTATGTATATCTAGAAAGAAAACATTTTCCTCTTTTGTAGTTCTTAAAAATAAGACCTTTCAGTGCTCATCCTCTGACCTCCCATGTCAAACTGAACTGCGGTGCCAGGTAATTCAATCAGCCAATCTTTTGAAATCTTGTTTGAAAGAGGAATCCATGAAAAGGCGCGACTCTTCCTCCCAAATTTAATCACACCGCGACCTGAGCTCGGGTAACTGGGTTCACCCCAGAGTACGACGGCGATTGGCCACTTGTTATCACAGTGACATGGTTCCTTAGATGAAAAGGATGGTGATTTACTGCACGTTCCTCAGAATGAAATGATTCCTGAGACGAAATGGTTGTAGACTTCCTCCATTTTATTCAGAATAAAAAAAAGTAAGATGCAAAAGAAAGCGATTTCATGGAAGTTAAAAAAAGGATTCCAGAGACGAAACTCTTAGGATAAAATGACTCCTGAGACGGAAGTGATGGGGATTTACTGCATTTTATTCAGATCAAGGAAATAAGACGCTAAGGATCGTGATTTACTGATGATTTTTCAGGAAAAAATGATTCCCGAGATAAAATTAAAATTTTTATTTACTTCATGTTTTTCAGAATAAAATGGTTTTGAGAAGAGAGGATGGTGATTTACTGCATGTTTTTCAGATAGAAATTATTCCTGAGACAAAAGGATGGTCATTTACTGCTTGTCTTTGGGTATAAAATTATTCCTGAGATGAAATGGATCGTGATTTACCGCATGTTCTTCAGCATGAAAGGATTCTTGAGAAGAAAGGATGGTGATTTACTGAATGTTTTTCAGAAGAAAATAATTCCTGACAAGAAAAGGCCTGTGATTTACAGCATTCTTTTCAGAATAATATTATTCCTAAGAAGAAAAGATGGTGATTTGCTGCATATTTTTCAGAATAAAATTATTCCTGAGAAGAAAAGTATGGTGATTTACCTCATGTTTTTCAGAATAAAATTATTCCTGAGACGAAAAGGCTGGTGACTTACTGAATGTTTTTCAGAATAAAATGATTTCTGAGAAGAAATGGATAGTGTTTTACGGCATGTTTTTTTCGAATAAAATGATTCTTGGGAAGAAAAGGATGGTGATTTACTGCATAGAATAGAATGATTCCTGAGATTAAATGGATAGTGATTTACCGCATGTTTTTCAGAATAAAATAATTCCTGAGAAACAAAATGATGGTGATTTACTACATGTTTTTCAGAATAAAATTATTTCTGAGACGAAAAGGATGGTGATTTACTGCACGTTTTTCAGAATAAAATTCAGAAAGAAAATAATTTTTCTGAGACGAGGAGTATGGTGATATTCTGCACATTTTAAATATCTCTCATTTTTTTACTGGGAACCAGCCCGAGAAGAGTCTACTTGAGACTCAGAGGTCTGGAAAAACTAACCCCCTATTAATGATTAATAATTTTTTTTACTGGGGATGTACTTTGTAACAATAATAATAGCCCCTAATGATCATACGAACTGCCGTAGCCATGGCAATCTCTGCTGAAAATTCACAAACTTTTCTTATTTGCATTGTTTCTCGCTGCTCGATAACCATTATTTTGTCCTCACAGCGCAAAATATAACGCTATAAAGCGAAGTGAGAATCAATACGAGCGGTTGCATCGCCCACCTGTGTTGCGTTACATATTTACGGTTTCTGAGAAGTTCAGTGAAATCTGTTTCGGTAAAACGTGATATTGACCGTTATTGGAAAGCCCTTGAAGCTTGCCATTGACAGCACAATGAGAATCCTTACATTTCTGTTGTCTTCTTAGTCAAATGATAGAAATAGATTTAGGCTTGGATATAATATACTCTAAGATAGACGAGGTGGTGCTGTGGTAATTATCCAAACATAGATTACAATTTGTTTTGATTTAGTATGTTCTCAAGATGTCTGTCCAAATATTATTTACTATGATGAAAACGTGACTGTTTAAAGTAGTCCAATCATTCAATTACTTACTCATATTAATAAATCAACAATTGAAAGGAGGATATTTCACGGGAGAAAACAGTGCTGGACGCAATTCCTGAAGAAATAATTCTTGATTACCCTACCCAAAAATGTCAGTCGCTGAATATAAAAACCGGTCCGATATTTACTTATCAGCACTACACGCGAGTAGGCAAAAAAAAAAAAAAAAAAAAAAGGAAAAAAATTAATGGGGTTGAATGAAGTTGAAATAAAGATTTGTTCGATAAGCTCTCTTATTTACTGCAAACTTATTAGATACCTTAGTTCAAATGATTAGGATAGGGGATGGGAATGAGTCCTTCCAATGATTAGGAGGAAGACTAGTTGTGGCTAAGGTCACTTAAAGAAGAATAAGAAGAAGAAGAGGAGAGAGGATGAGAGAGAGAGAGAGAGAGAGAGAAAAGAAAATTTAAAGGTTCATAAACTTACAGAATTGAAGAAGAGAGAGAGAGAGAGAGAGAGAAAATTTAAGGTTCATAAACTTACAGAATTGAGGAAAGAGAGAGAGAGAGAGAGAGAGAATT
>NC_061089.1:81661061-81676061 GCF_015104395.2 Macrobrachium nipponense
CAAACACGTGAGCTTTGGCAAAGAATACTAGAATATAATGCATTTAAGTATTTATTGATATTCACTGTGGTAAACATTCATAATGAGAGAAATGATGCCCATTACTTTCATAGAAGAAAAACTCCCAAATAAAAAATGACGTTACGCGGGAATCAGGAGGGTAACCTAAAAATACAAGTACGAAAATGGTCAAGATTTGTCGACAAAGTATATAATATATATATAATATATATAATATATATATATATATATATATATATATATATATATAATATATATATATATATATATATATATATATATATATATATATATATATATATATATATATATATATATATATATATATATATATATATATATATATATATATATATATAACAAAAACTCCGTGAAGGGGCAAGGCGCTTCACGGACCAGTGAACACACTAAAAAGAGACCCAAGTTGTCTTTGGATCTTGCAAAGTGGAAGAGGATTTCTAAAGCACCGGAGCTGGATCATCGATTCTCTTCAGTCTCGCTCGAAATCGGAGTTTGCATTTAATTCTAAAGCCGCCTGCAAAGCCTCTGCTTGCGTCTCTCTCTCTCTCTCTCGTACATCCGCACGAACTTACGCTCTACTGCTGAAGATAAGTTGACTCTTCCGTAAAGTATGGAAAATAAATAACATGTCTGTCTGTCTGTCTGTCTGTCTAACTGTATGTCTCATTGTTCGCGTGATAAAAGTAATCATATTAATGAAATTAAAAAGATAAAGAGCTAGATAGGTAAATATAGTTTTCACAAAGTGTTCTATAAGTGTTAAGTATTTGTAAATGAAAAATCAATATTGAAGAAGGAATCAATTTTTACATTAGGACACATTTTTCCCGTCAGTTGTTCCCTTTAAAACCAATTTTACCTTAAATGTTTGTCCATAGGAGTTATTCAGTTATAACACCTTTTTTTTTTGTTACCCCCTACGCAAAATAGCAAATAATTTGTAATGTTTTTTCCTAATGAAATTGTCTAAAACCCTTTTCTTTCAGTAAAAACTTGCTGTATCTCTAAAGGAATGTAAGTAAATCTCATAACATTGATGCAGATTACAAGGGACTATTGGGCAAAAAAAAAAAAAAAAAAAAAAAATAATAAATAAATAAAAATGCAGGTTAAATAAGATAGGGTCGTGATGGCTAGCCCGGCATAGGTATATTACATACAAACCCGAAGCTCGTACCGTAATGCACCATCATCCTGAATAGTTTATATTCCGCAGACTATAATTGTCGTGCAAACAGTGAATTTAAACATAAATATACATCTCGTTATGTAAAGTTAAGTAATAATGATTTTACTTGTGCTACTATCTATATATTGTACAAGTTTGTCTTGCTGGTTATTGGCAACTCACATCTAGTTTTTTTCTTTTGACCCTCAAATTATTTTTTAGGGGGGGAATCATATATATTACTAAATACTCCTGTTCCTCGAGTCTTGTTTGGACAAGGAAAAATACTAGTTGGCAAAAGGAAGAGTTTATACATAAAACAAATAACAATTGTCATGCGCTCCCTGAATTTTCTGTACGGCGTATATTGCTGTGTGTGCCACGACCCGGTGGTGGCCTGTATCATAGCCATGCCTGACGCACGATCATAGCTAACTTCAATCTTAAATAAGATCAAAATGACTGAGGCAAGAGGCCTGAAACTTGGTATGTTTAATGATTGGAGTTTGGATGATCAACATACTAATCTTCAGCCCTCTAGTCTCAGTAGTGTTAAAGATTTGGGGTGGGCAAAAAAAAAAAAAAAAAAAAAAAAAAAAACGCGGACGGAAAAAGTGCGGACGGACAGACAAAGCCATCTCAGTAGTTTTATATTACAGAAAACTTAAAGTGGATTATTTCTTTTTTTGATTTTCTGAAATTTAGGCAATCAAGCTAAGCACTAGGGCACTTGCGGCCATTTAGTGCTCAAAGACAGTGGTTAGGAGGACCCAGAAAACAAGGTAGATGAAGCACAAGGATCTAAAGGTGGAACTGGGAGAAGAAACCGCAGTTACTCTAGGAAATAATTGATAGATTGCAAAGAAAGACTGAATAAAGGATAGGGAATGGAGGGAGCAGCCAAAGAACGAATAGACGCTGCACACAATGAACCATAATTTTGTTTCTATCAAAGTCTGATTTCTTTCATTGTGAGTCAAATAATCAGGTCACCGAACAGTGACAAATAAAGACCCAACCTTTATTTTCATGTCTAGTCATACTTTTGTTTTCATTCCACCTTATTTACATTTACAATTTATGATCAAATTTTGGTCCATTTATTTTTCAAAGCGATAAACGACGAAAAATAAAGTCCCATGCCTACCAGTTTTCATGGCTATTTAGACTTGCTGTCAGTTTCGACAAGCGGAATCTAGTGGATATTTCGTAGGCAACGTGACCTTTGACCTCTCTCTCTCCCTTTGGGAATTGCGTATTCATTCATGCATTTGTTTTAGAATATTTACTGAATTTTTATTGAGCGATTGAAATGAGTTAGACAATATTCACGTTTACTCACACACACACACACACACACACACACGGTGATGTGATAATTATTCATATATAAATATATATATATATATATATATATATATATATATATATATATATATATATACACATATATATATATATATCACATATATATATATATATATGCATATATTAACATATATGCATGTGCGTGTGTGTTGAATAAATTCTTCTGTTAAAACAGGATACGCATCAAGTATCAAATGCCCATTAAAACACTCTTTTTCTAGCTAATGACTATATTTCGGTGGACTGACTCACACCCTTATCAAGTAGTGAATGCATTCACTACTTAATGAGCTTTAAACAGAGTGTTTAAATGGGTCTTTTAGACTTTATATATATTTATATATATATATATATATATATAATCTAATAAAAGGAGCCCATAAAAACACCAAAATGTAGAGAGAAAAGTACTATATTTCAGAGACTGCTGTCTCGCTCTTCAGGTGTATGAGATGAGAAAAGTTTACAGAAAAGGTGGTATTTATACCAAGAGATTCGTCCACAAGTAAGCCAATTTACGTCACCCCCGCTGATAATCTTCCTTTAATCTTCTTAAGCGTTGGTTGAATGAACACTGCGTCGACGATATCTGATATCCAATTCCTTTTTGAGATGTTCATTACCTGCTTCTCTTTTATTAAGGCCGATTCCATCATTTGACTCTTGTACCGGCAGTTGCTGCTATAAATTACACGTGACATATTCCAGTTTATTCTATGGTTATGTTCATTTATATGGTTGAAAATAGCCGAGTTCTGTTGTCCATACCTAACTGACCGTTTGTGTTGTATTAATCTCTGGGGAAGTGATTTACCTGTAAATCCGATGTAAGATTGGTCACAGTCCTGGCATGGGATCTCATATACCCCAGAGTCTTTGGGAGATGTCTTTTGTTGGACGTTAATCAGGGATTTGGCTAAGGTATTTGGGTAGGTAAATGCAAAAGGGTTGGATTTCCCAAGGGTGTGAGTTACTCTCTTAATCGTCTCCAGGTGGGGAATTTTTATTTTATTGTTGGTGTGTCTCTGGTCTTGTCTTTAGGGGGTCGGTAGAAAATTACGTTTGCTTTTTGAATTGCTTTCTCAATTATATGGTCAGGATACTTTAAAGATGAAAGTTGCTTGCGAATTAGTTCAAATTCTTTTTCCAGGAAATCTGGGGAACGAATTCGTAAGGCTCTTAAGAATAGGTTGCTAGCTACACCTATCTTGATAGTATTGTCATGATAGCTAAAGTAGTGAATAGATGAAAGTGAGAACGTTGGTTTTCTGTATATGGTAAATTTTGTATTCTGTCGTGTCTCTGATTATTAAAACATCAAGAAAAGGAATTTTGTTGTCTGTTTCCCATTCAACTTTAAATTTGATGCTGGGCACTAATGCGTTTAATTTTATTTTTGAGAGGAATTCATTAAAATTACCCCACTTATTATCCCAAAATGTTAGTATGTCATCCACGTATCTCATGCTGTGGATGAGATACGTGGATGACATACTAACATTTTGAGCCTTACGAATTTGTTCCCCAGATTTCCTGGAAAAAGAATTTGAACTAATTCGCAAGCAACTTTCATCTTTAAAGTATCCTGACCATATAAATTGAGAAAGCAATTCAAAAAAGCAAAACGTAATTTTCTACCGACCCCCTAAAGACAAGACCAGAGACACACCCAACAATAAAATAAAAATTCCCCACCTGGAGACGATTAAGAGAGTAACTCACACCCTTGGGAAATCCAACCCTTTTGCATTTACCTACCCAAATACCTTAGCCAAATCCCTGATTAACGTCCAACAAAAGACATCTCCCAAAGACTCTGGGGTATAATGAGATCCCATGCCAGGACTGTGACTAATCTCTTACATCGGATTTACAGGTAAATCACTTCCCCAGAGATTAATACAACACAAACGGTCAGTTAGGTATGGACAACAGAACTCGGCTATTTTTCACCATATAAATGAACATAACCATAGAATAAACTGGAATATGTCACGTGTAATTTATAGCAGCAACTGCCGGTACAAGAGTCAAATGATGGAATCGGCCTTAATAAAAGAGAAGCAGGTAATGAACATCTCAAAAGGGAATTGGATATCAGATATCGTCGACGCAGTGTTCATTCAACCAACGCTTAAGAAGATTAAAGGAAGATTATTAGCGGGGGTGACCTAAATTGGCTTACTTGTGGACGAATCTCTTGGTATAATACCACCTTTTCTGTAAACTTTTCTCATTCATACACCTGAAGAGAGAGACAGCAGTCTCTGATAGTACTTTTCTCTCTATTTTGGTGTTTTTATGGGCTCCTTTATTAGATGGAATTCTGTTGTTACGGAACATTTTTACCAGTCATATATATATCTATATATATATATATATATATAGATATATATATATGTATGTATATATATATATATATATATATATATATATATATATATATATATATATATATATATATATTACATATATATACATATATATATATATATGTTTGTACTCCGTCATCTGTTGTTTTCTATTTCTAATTACTGAGGTGACCTGGTCGTTGATCTTCAGTTCCTCCTGACCTTCCCTTCAGTCTTCTTGATCTCCTTTGCCATATGCTTAAGCCTTCGTTGTTCGGAATTATGCATTTACTGTTAATATTTTTGGTTTTGTTCTTAAAATTCTGGTATATTGTCTTACGAGTAATCTTGTCATCAGAATGATCCCCAGAGTTTCTTTCCATCGTTATTTCATAAGGGTTGATGAGGGCGGTCTCTACAATCATTCTAGATGGTTTATACTTGTATATAGAATCTTATTTTTCCAGTCGTTGTAATGACTGTAATTACAGCAGTGCCTGGCCAGTGCCAAAGCTTGGTTGTAATGGCGAATGTTCCGCTAATGCCGGCTTGCTCTCTCCTTGCACGATTTGCCCCTCTGACTTAAATATGTATTTTATCACAATTGTCACAAGTTGCTAGGAAGACCCTGGCGCTCTTCGCCTCTCCGTTCAAGGGCTTTTATTTCTGGTTACGTCATTTTATTCCTAATGTTCTTTTTATGATGGCGATCGCATTTTTCTTATCTATTCCGTCTTTTTCTTGACGTCTTTCCCCACAGTAGTGTTTCACAGCCTTTCTGTGCGCCTTCGCCCACGAGTGAGCTGGGTGACCCAGCTTTCAAAAGAAGCCAATAGATATTCAAGCTCCTGGTTCACATAAAGTGTGCTGCAATCCCTTTAAGCCATAACAATTACCTTCGTCATCATCCCTACCTTGATATCCTTCGTTTGGCTCGAATACATGTATATGTAAAGGCTTGCATGCACGCATTTTCTCTATATACTAAACGCGAAATTGATACCTGCCCCCGTGAGTTTAACATCTAGGAAGGGGATTGCCTTTTCTCTCTTCTATTCTAAAGTGAATTTAATCTGTTCAACAACAAGATTGTGTTCAGCCAAACGATTGACCAATCCCCTTCTTGGATGTTAAACTAACAAGACCAGACAACAATGCATAGTATGCACAGAAAAGACACAAAAGTTAACGTTTGCATATACATGTATTAGAGACACAACAAGGATATCGAGTCAAGGAGGATGACATGGTTAATTATTAGTACCTAAAGGGTTTGCAACCCGCCTTATGTGCACCAGGAGCTTGAATATATATTAGTTTATTTTAAAAAATCTGGAACACCCAACTCACTGGTTGGTGAAGGCACTTAGCAAGGCTGGGAGTCACTATTATGGGGAAAGGGCGCCAAAACGAAGAAGGATTAAACATGAAAAGGGCTGCCATCCAGAGCCCAAATGAACAACTTCCAAGTGGAACAACCCTCTGAAGAAAAGACTGGGTAACGTTAAACAGAGCAAGGACCGGAATGGGTAAGACCTATAAATGGGAACTCTCACCCACTATACTCGGTTTTTTCCATCTGTCCACCCGCCTGTGGTGTTTCGTATGGTAACACTGCGTCCCGGGCTTTAGATAGTTAATTCAGCTTGCATTCAACAATTGTAATAATATCATAATTCGAATATTAACGGTGTAATTCGCATACAGTAGATTATTAAAACACTTTTCAGCTGCAAATGTACACCCATATATCCTTTTATTTACCTAAAACTTACACATAGCGTAACTATCTAAAGCCCGGGACGCAGTGTTACCATACGCAAACACCACAGGCGGGTGGACAGATGGAAAAAAACAGAGTATAGTGAGTGCCAGTGTGGCTATCCAGTGCAAACAATGCAATACATCCTTCGTGAATGTGAACTGAGACCCACCTGCACAGATCAAGACCTCTTGAATACCAGTGAAGCGTCCAAACAATGGATCCAGTACTGGCGCGACAAGATATGATGTTGAACATGAAAAAATGCGATTTTCATTCCAAACATTGACATTATTAAGTATTCAAATAAGAGACTGAAAAATGATAGATTAGTCGAGAGTCATAAAAACAACATGAAGACCAAGGTAACCAGTGATAAAATACCCATAAAAGGAGAGGATAAAAGGGGCGGTGTCTACTTAGCAACTTGTGGCAATTTTGATAAAAAAACTAATTTTGGTCAGAGCGGCAAATTGTGCTAGGAGAGAGCTAGCCAACATAAGCAGAACATTTTCCTTTACAACCAAGCCTTGGCACTGGCCAGACACTGTTGGAATTACAGACGTAGCATCAACTGAAAAAATAAAGATTTCTTATAGAACAACAAGGATAAGACAGCAAGGGCGATCGAAGAGAACGCCCTCATCTACTCCCGGGAAGAAAACGACGGAAGGCAATGTCGGAGATATTATACCAAAATTTTAAGAACATACACAAAAAGATGGACAACAAATGGATAATTCCGAATAACGAAGGATTAAGCATATGGCCACGGAGATCAAGAAGACTGCAGGGAAGGGCAGCAGGAGATGAATATCAACAGGCAGGTCACCCCAGTGAATAGAAATAGAAAACAACAAATGCAGAGTGGAACACATACATATATACCAAAGTGGTAATAGTTATCACCTATGTACATCGGAACTTGAAGAAGACTGTATGTCTTCGAAAGCTTGTAATTTGTAAAGAATCTGGAATTCACACCATCCCGGCTTATTGAAGCCTATATATATATATATATATATATATATATATAATATATATATATATATATATATATATATATATATTGAAACGTATGTATGTGTATAAATCTATATACTTCTAATTATCAGATACTTTCACGTGATTTTTAGTGGCAAAACCTATCAGTATACAACGTAAAGGAGATAAACGCCAGCGTGAATACTAAATGGTGATTGTCTAAAAATGCAACCATGCATTTACGGAGATAAAAAATTGAATACACTTCGTTCATACGAAGAGAAACAGAAATTCGGAATTAGGAAGAGACGTTAATTCGTCTATTTCAGTGTGGACCTAATTTAGCGGGAACGACAGCCCAGAAGAAAAAAAAAAACTATTCCCAAAAACTGACAGTAGATGCTTATTTCCATCTACAAGTGAAGTATTCTAAAATTGAATTTTATAAAATTTTGTAAAGAACTGAAAAGCTCTAAACACAAAAAAACGTTCGTCTAAAAGGTTATTTTAGCACGAAAGAATATATATTATGAGGCTCAGTCAAATAAAAAGAAAAGAAAAGCTAACGATTGTAGGTAGTAATAAATAAAAGATAAATAAAAAGGGATGATACATAACAAACATCAAAGCTGAACGTTCATGCAATGTCAGATAAAAATGGAAACCTTGAAAAAAAAGGGCAATCAGCAAACAGTTCATGTGGCAGAAATAAACAAAAATCACTAAGCTCAAGTAAAGCAACAAAAAAGGGAAAGAGCAAACAATAGCTAACAATATCCGGTGTTGATGAATAATGCAAAAATTGGGCAAACTTAAAAACGCTGCATGATATGAAGAAAAATGAGCAATAACACTGGCAGTCAACACTTCAGGGGTGGGTATGTAGGTGAAAGCACTGTCAACATATCAAGTGCGAACAATGATGCTCAATCAGTATCAAATAACTGCAATGAGAGAAAGGACAAACAAATGGTTAAGATTACGAGTGAAAAAATGTTAGAATATTTCTACTGAACTAAGAGGAATGTGTTGGGGGTAAACGGAGCAAAAGCGTAACTGCATAATTTTTTTATAATCATTAAAACTAATATGCTTGGTGAATGAGATACGTGTTGGAAAATTCGTCGCTTATAATAGTCAAGACAATTTTGGACCGTTTCCGAGAATAGTGTGAGGACAAGTGATTATTTATCACATTCACAAAACATTCTAGTATTTGTATATTGTTATGCTTAGTTTTATATGATAATCATGAATGGCAATTTATCCCGTTTATCCAATACTTATAACTATAATGGAATAAGAAATCCACAAGATTATTGAGTATAACTTGTTTACTTGTAAGTATTTACATAGTATTTATGTTAACACTAAAGTACTTTCAGGTTCTATCTGTGGCCCTTTCTCTTGATTGTGGGTTTCTTTTTCCATCTCCAGAAGAAAACTGAAAGAAATTTTTGTTTGGTATAACTATAATGTTTCTGGACATCTCTTCTCTTCTTCAATCTTCTTTCCCACCAAAACTCTTCTCTCCATATCTTCCTTCACTTTATCGCGCCATCTAATTCTCTGTTTCCCTCTCGATCTTCTTCCGCTGACAGGTTCTTCCCAAGCCCTCTTCACTCCCTTCTTGTCACCCATCCTCAATACATGCCCATACCATCTCTCTCATCACCTCTGTAATCTTTATTAAACCTGCCCTTCTTCTTATTTCATCTCTCAAGCAGCGATATTCCCATGATCCACCTCAGCATTCTCATCTCTGTTCTCTCAAGGTTTACTTCCTCTTTTCTGGTCTTATCACTGTGTTATAGATCTTGACTTTTAGCTTGATTGGCCTTTTCTTATCACATACCGTTCCAGCTACCTCTCTCCACCTCCCCCATGCACCTTTTATCCTACTGTCAACTTCAGCCTCACATCCTCCCTCCTGGCTTAAAGTTGATCCTAAGTATTTAAACTTTTCTGCCTGTTTTGTAATCGAGCCTCTTCTTTCTTGTATTACTATTCTGTCTCTATCTTCCCTACTGTTCAGCAAAACCTGTTTTATTCACATTCACCTTTAAGTCACCTCTCTCTAAAGACTCCTGCCACTCTCCAACCCTTCTCTGTAGGTACTCCTCATTTTCAGCGGTAATCACCAGATCTTCGGCGTACAACAACTCCCACAGCTAACCCCTGGTGTGATCCAACACTAACTTCAAAGTTTTCTGTTTCCCCACTGCTCTTATTATTCTCTTCTCCTCTTCAATACTATCCACTTTAAACAACGAAATGTCTCAACGCTGTTGCAGAGTTATTCTTACAACCCCGAAATTTTATTCCTAAAATTCAAAGTTATGGTGCAATTCCGACTTAGATAACAGAAGTCTATTGCAAAATGTATCGAAATATAGCAGCACTAGATTTATTCAGTTTGAAGACCTCGACACTTGTAGGCAATATAGAATAATAAGTCGTTTTATTCCGTCTTTTTATACTTAATCCAGCCTCATAATTGCACATATTCGATTCAAATTATTAGTCAGCCTCGTATTAACGTGTGTTCAATAATAAGCTTTGAAGCATGCGAGACTAAGCCTAGCTGTCAGCCTCTCCCCCTCTCCTCTGAATACGAAATGAGCTTCTGTTGAAACCTTAAGAGTATTACCCCAGGATTAATCCAACTTACGATGACGGCAATGCGCATAGTATATGACTTCACGCAAACACTGAGCCTTACAGGCGATTCTGATTTGCTTCGTCTTTTAAGGCAATTAATCGATTAGTTTAAATTAACTGGCGTCGAAAATTATGAATTTTGTTGTACATATTTTGAAGCAAAAAGCTTGGTATAAATTTTCACGAAATAGGAAAATCCGTCATACATACATACTTCAGTGATTCTAGATTGAAAAATATATAGATAACAATAAAAAAAATAGTTGGTTGTGAATTGAAATACCTACTGTTCACTTTATCCAAATAAAAGATATTAGGAAATTCCTCTAGTGCAAGAGCATTACTACAAAATTCTTTATTATTACTGTTATTACTTATTATGCGCTCAGTCCTATACACACTGCTATTAATTTCCTGTGCAAGTTTCCATAGAGATGAAAGCCCTAATACAAAAGAAAGGATAAATGAATAAAAAAAAAGAACAGACAAATTTTGCGTGAAAATAAATATATTGACACTATACAAAACAAATGGTAATTTAGCGCACTGTCCTGTGCAAGGCAAACAGCACCTCTCTCTCTCTCTCTCTCTCTCTCTCTCTCTCTCTCTCTCTCTCTCTATATATATATATATATATATATATATATATATATATATATATATATATATATATATATATATATATATATATATATATATATATATATATATATATATATATATATATATATATATATATATATATATATATTTACAGAATAACAAAACAACGTGTATTATTATCGCGCAGACGATAATAACCATAGATTACTCTTACTATTCATATGGTAAAGGTCTGTCTGTCTGTCTGTCTCTCTCTCTCTCTCTGTTCTGTCTGTCTGTCTGTCTGTCTGTCTGTCTCCCTCTCTCTCTCTCTCTTCAAGAAAAACCTCGCACATATACTCGTTTGCTAAAAAGCTTTCCTCGTATTTAGCTTCCACAGAAAGGACATAAAAAATGAGTGTATTGGGACATTTCCCCTGCACATAGATTTCCGATATGTAAATATTTTCCCCCTTGCCCATCACGAACGGGTTATGGATTTTCCTTGGAGCGACATGTTCCCTTGCGAACCGGAAGTCCCTGAAGGGAATTAGGACGGTACGAGATAGTACGCCACTCCCCTCCGGAGGGTTCCGTTACCCATATATGAAAATATAATCCGATTTCCGGGTATAAGCTAATTAGATATTAAACGGACATTTGTAGCTTGAATGATTTTATCTAAATGATGGTGATGTGATTATTATTACACACACACACACACACACACACACACACACACACACACACACACACATATATATATATATATGTGTGTGTGTGTGTGTGTGTGTGTGTGTGTGTGTATGTGTGTGTGTATACTATATATATATTTGTAAATGTATTAAACAATGGAGAATCCAGTTAGCATCAAGCAATGCAACAAACGATTGATTAATAGAACCCATAAGCAAGAGTTCAGTCTGGCAACTTCATCCAAAAGATAATGGCTGAAGACCAGAAGGATAATAATGCCTCAGGGAGCCATACCTTACATCAGGGAGAAAACTTGAGGATCTCTCTCTCTCTCTCTCTCTCTCTCTCTCTCTCTCTCTCTCTCTCTCTCTCTCTCTCTCTCTCTCTCTCGGGACATTCGTATGCAAACGCTCCTTCCAGCGAAAACACCAGGGATTCAAATGAAGCCACGAAAACTCCACCGGGAGTCGAAATGAAGAAGCTGGGGTTTAATCGAGCATTCGCCTCCTTTGATCTTCTTGAATACACAAGAAGGATCCTCAGCCACGCATCAACGTCGGGGATAAGTATTTCACGGGGTTCGTGATATTTCCCTGACATTTTGAATGCGCTTGGAAGACAGGATGCTTGATTGCGCTGGTGCTTTACTGAGCGAGCGCTTCAGATATAGAATTATAGGTTCATGATATCTCTGATAAAGAAAGCATACATACACTAACTAATATAATCACGCGCACTCATACATGCACTTGTGATTTTGTGTGAATGATTGTGTATGCATACTACCTTTGTCTGAGATATATACCCATTATATACATACACACACACACACACACACACACACATATATATATATATATATATATATATATATATAGTATATATATATATATATATATATATATATATATATATAAATATATAGATATTTATATATATGTAACTTTTGACTTTGAGTGGTTGGCTCTAGAAGACATAATTTGCTGGCTCTTAGTAAATCTTTTATACAGCATTGGGAAACGAACCACTTTTTTTTTTCGTGGAACAGACCTCAGTCATACCTGCTCCTGTCACCCACTGCCTACACTGACTGAAACATGTTATAAAAAGCCGAAACATCATTAGTCTAAAATAGCGGAAATATTAGGGGTTGGGGTGGTTCTCAAAGCTAATTTTAATTCTAGTGAAATGTAACTGATTATGGGAAATTTCATGATTTATCACAGTCACGAGAATCCTTAATGCTCCACTCGAAATGAATCACTATGGCTCTCCGGTTTGTGTGAGATTAGAGTTTTGTTACGTGACTAGCTGGCCAGTGTCTTGAATATCGGAAGGCTGACCACCCTTGATCAATGTCTGAAAAGATTCTTAACAAGAGTTTTGAAAATATGAGCTCTGACATTTGACCAGCGTCCAATCTTTTTTCCTCTTTTTACCTCTCTTTGGTTATCTTCTGCAAAAGAATAAAAGTTGGCTCTGGGTTGCCTGGATCTCTTGGCCTCTCCACCTTAGAAAAAACAAGCACACAAACATAACCAAATTATCCCTGAGTTATTCTTAAGGTTATTGCATTACTGCCAGAATGAGTCAGTAATCACCATGACAACGTATGACAAAAACATTGGGGGTCTTGATGTTAGTGATAGAAATCCAATACTCATCCTCAGTAGCCGATACAAGACCAGTAGGGGGGAAAATACAAGCCAACTCTAACCTGCTACTAAACATTTATTCACGGCTTTGTCCTACTGTTTACCCTTGAAATCATGAAAAATGATTAATGATCATTAGATAATAATGTTTCGTAAAACTATCAAACCTATTAGGAGTGTCCCCTCAATGTAAAATTTCCCATGAATATACAGAGTAATGAATTCTACAAACGAATTCCAGCTGTCTTCTTTAGTAACAACTCAGTACTGTTCTGCTCTTTGTGATTTTTTTTTTAAGAAAAATCATACTCGAATGTGAAAATGATGCATCACCAAGAGTGTGGGAATTCTGATTGAAATAGTAATGAAGTTTTCCTCGCAACGATATGAAAATAATGTCATTCTTTAAAAAATGAAAATAATGTTTCCTGTACACACGTTCTCCTTTAAGGACTCGGTGCCACTGTTAATGACCTTTTCAAAGAGAATGTTTCACTTTTATGTAAGCGCGCGCGCACATACACATACACATATACAGACGCGTACAGAGGAAGTCTGGGATTTTAGTTTACATATGCACAGATTTACAATTCAGTCGACAACAAGGTCTTGTAAAAGGAATTTGTTGTTCAGCGATAAGTATGCTTTTCATTTCCACCATTCTGTTTTTACTTCCGCTTCGAAAATTCATTCTGTATGATAAGGCATTACACGTCATAGGAGCAACAGCATTCTAAAAGAAACTTTGACTTTTCAGTACCCTTCAGGGCTATGATTTCTATAAGTTTCCTGAAAATAATAACGGATATACCACTACTCTCCTACTGTGAATTCGAAGAGCCATTAGTCATTAAATCTTTAGGTATATAATAGCTAATAATACCACTACATATATATATATATATATATATAATATATATATATATATATATATATATATATATATGTGTGTGTGTGTGTGTGTGTGTGTGTGTGTGTGTGTGTGTGCGTATATTTCTATTATCCCTTCAATTAATACAGAGAGAGAGAGAGAGAGAGAGAGAGATACTTTTGTCTTATCTTATCTTCTAATTTTAGTTGTAACTAATATGGCCATAGTCAGGTCATCATTCCCTATCATTATCTGGAGCTTCTTATTCGAAGAGGAGTCCTTATGCTACTCGTCTCGAACTTCTACTCTGACTTTAAAATAACTTTCTTGCTGTGATTAAAATTTTCACCTATCGGTATGTTATTTTAAGGCAAGTGGTGCAAAACTAGGCTCGGGTATTATGTCTCTATTTGTTACTAGTTATTCTCGCTAAACCTACTGTCTCTCTCTCTCTCTCTCTCTCTCTCTCTCTCTCTCTCTCTCTCTCTCTCTCTCTCTTTCTTGGTCATTTTGCTTTCCATATACATTCTTGTCCTCCATACATTTTGTCTTATTTTCTTATCCAATTTTATTCCTTTTAGCTCAGCTGTTAATCCTTTATTTGCTTCTGGTTCCTTTATTCCCCTTTGTCTTTGTTTCTCTTCTCTCCCGCCTTCACAATTCCATAACATCGTTCCTCCTATCATTACATTTTCTTTTTCTCAGCTCTACACTGTTCTACAAATAACTTTACCACATTTCACCTGTCAATCCCTTTGCTCTTCTCTTTCACTGAGCTTAGTCTCCCATATTTCACTTCTAAACTTCTAATTCATTCTTTATTGAGTTGAAGACTTACGTCGTACTAAAAAAAGTCTCCT
>NC_061089.1:81681061-81683561 GCF_015104395.2 Macrobrachium nipponense
GAATGTTTGGCAAGCAGGCTATAATATGTAAGTTACCTTACTGAACACCGTCAATATACATACCTACAGTTTTGCAAACAGATTTATAACTAAAAAAAATTGCAACACATAACACATATAAGTGTGTGTATCATCGTTTAAGCCGGTGGTAATCAACCTTTTTATTACCACGCCCCCTCTAAAAAGTAGTCCTTCGTCCCACGCTCCCCCCCCCCCCCCCTCACACACACACACAAACCTCTGGCATCTATAAGTAAAAGTCCCTCCAAGATTTAAAGGGAAATGAACAAAAGAGGGGAAAAAGAAGGGTGTTTATACTCTTTTGGGAATGAAATAGTGAGTTACTTGACACTGCTTCTTAGCTACTAGTTCTTGAAAGCATGGCTGAAGGCCAGAGAGCACACAGCGTAGATCTCCTTCAACATTCAGCCTGTTTCTGTATTTGGTCTTGAGAGCAACGAGCCTGGATTAAAATGGAGATTCACAAGGATACGTGGATCCGAACGACTCTAACTAGAGTAGTAGACTATAGGAAACTAACGTAATAAGGCGATACCTTCTCATTTTTTCATATACCTCTGAATATTAGTCTCTCAATCTTGTTAAGAGAATAACGAATCTATTAAGAGAATTTTTCTATTTTTCCATATGACTCGCGTCCCTTTGGAAGTTCCTGACGCACCTCAGATTGAGAACCAATGGACTTAAATTTAACTTATGCAGAATTTTCATGGTTTTTATGTTAAATGTGAATATGAAATGCCGTAGAGTGTTGTACTTGTCTATTTCTCTAAAACCAGATTTTACTTAAACGTAATAATTCCTGTCCTTGACTTGTAATTCTTAATATGAACACAAGTACATACATACATACATACATACATAATAAAAATAGTTAATGAATATGCTGAACATTTATGACACAAAACGATGTAACTATAAAAAACTACGGTGATTTGTAAAAGAAAAGAAAGAAAAAAAAAAACATTCCTTACCAAGTTAGCGTGAGCATTTTTATCAAGGGCAAAAAAAGTGATGAAATCACGGAGGGGATAGTGAAGCCGAGCCACAAGGGACAAATATGGAGATCAAGGGACGCGAAGGAATGGGAGAGGGGGCGGTTGGTGGTGGCAGGGGGCAGGGTTTCACTCCGCAACCAGAAAAATTATGATGAAAGTGAAAAGTAGAGGTCGGTGTCTTTTCTAAATCAGTGTAGAAAGCGATTGCCAATATAATACGCACAACGCTAACTATGCCTGAAAAGACAGACACTGGCACTTTGTCAAGCAATGCAATTTGAAGACATTAAATAAATATATCCACTCTGATGCACACGAGTATAGAAACGCAGCGCTTCTTGTGGGATTTTATTTATTTATTTATTTATTTATCTGACGTCAGGAATAATACGGACAAACTCATTCTGACTGTTGCTGTTGCTGTTGCGGAGGTTAGAGTAATGTTCAACAAAAACCTAGTCATGGTCAGTGTTGGGTGGTACAGGAATCAGGCGCTTTTGCATAATTTTCAAATCATCAGCAGTGGTTCGTCGAAACCGAAGCCTGTTCCATATGCGTATTAGGGTAAAAAACCGCATGGTACAGGGGTGGACCATGTACGATCAATGTGTACAACCCCAAGAAAAGTACATTATAACGCGTCCTGACACCGGGATAGAGGTCTTAGCTCCGTTTCTCACCAACAACAAGTCGCGTCTGATGCCCATCTCCGATGTCAGGACGCGTCATAAAGTACTTTTTTGGGGGTTGTACACACTGATCATACATGGTCCACCCCTGTACCATGCGGTTTTTTACCCTATAATGACACTCACTTTCTGTACTGATTGTGAAAAGACTCCTTCTTCTACTTTTCGCTTTCATCATAATTTATCTGGTTGCGGAGTAAAGCCCTGCGCCCCCCCCCTTCCTCTGTATTCCCTGACCTCCATATCTGTCTCTTGTGGCTGGACTTTACTACCCCTTTTGTGGTTTCATTACTTTTTTGCCAGTGATTTCAGTCCATTTTTGGCAGTGGCCACATCCTAGATCGAGAAGAATGTGGTATATAACAAAGGAATAAGGATTATAATTCGCCATATATATTTTTCTTAGACCTATGTGGCTCGAAGCTGCATAATTATACATTTTATATACATATAGTATATATATAAAAGTATATATACATTAATATACATACATACACACACACACACATATATATATATATATATATATATATATATATATATATATATATATATATATATATATATATATATATATATAATATATATATACACGTATGTGTGAAAACATTCTATCTTTTGAGGCTCTATCTATGGCAGGTCAATGATCACGAAAACCAAAACCCCCAGGTAAATTCAACGTCTGACACCACTTCCTATTCACACACATTAAGAAAACGGCGTCTCTTCTAACTGAGCACCGGGAAAGTTGAATTTTGGTGTCTAATTTGAATGGCATACTGTAACTTTAAC
>NC_061089.1:81691061-81711061 GCF_015104395.2 Macrobrachium nipponense
CCCTTAGCTTACAAAGGAAGCTACCGCCAATAGTATAGGAGGCGCATAGGTGGTGACTGATGCACGGAGGTGTATACAGTAGCTCTCTTCACAAAATGTTTTTTTTTAAGTCTAAGAATGATTTTTACCTTAGGTACGCGATTCTAACATGGGGAGATTTTTTCCAAGATGGCCGCCAAGATGGCCGCCAAGATGGCCGCCAGACAGAAATCGGTTGTGTCCGAAGATTTGTCTCTATCTCGTAAATGAGGGCTTCTAGACAAAAATTACATGAGTTCAAATTTGTTCAAAAAGCATTTTTACACTCTATTATGTCATGTATAGACCCATTTATTCATAATAAATTTTGTAATATGGTATAGTTTGTGCCGCAAAAACTTTTTTTGTCTGTTTAGTAGTAAAAATTTGTCTGTCGCTTAAAAATGAGTGTTTCTAGAAAAACATTACAAGAGTTAAAAATTGTTTAAAATGCACATCTAAGCTTGATTATGAAAATATTGTATGATACAAATTCTTAATTGCATAATATCTTATTTTAAACAGAAAAAAACGATAATTATCTCAATTTAACATAATGCATTTTGATAAGAACAAAGAAAGAAATTAACAAAGAAAGAAGAGACTTGCAAATGTTATTATTAACAAATTGTTATGCCATAATAGTAAGAAGCTTACAAAACCTGAAAAAGATAAACAGCTCATGAAAAATATATGAAAAGCATGTATTGCAAGATTTCATTGCATTTAATGCTCCTTTATCACGTTTGCTGTACATGTAAAATATATGAGAATGTGCACTGAGGTTCATAAAAAGTATAAATATATATATATTATAGATATAATAATAATAATATATTATAATATATATATATATATATATATATATATATTTATATATATACAACACACACATACACACACACAACACACCACACACACACACACACACACATATATATATATATTATATATATATATATATATATATATTCGTATATATATTATATATATATATATATATGTATATATATATATATATATATATATATATATATATACTATATATATATATATACGTATTATATATATATATATATTATATATATATATATATAATATATATATATATATCATACGTATATATATATATATATATATATATATATATATATATATATATATATTAATCTTACAAACAGACGAGATAAAAAATATTTACTTGAATTTTCACAAAAAGAAAATCTGGAACATGCCATTGAATTTATCTTACATCTGCATATGTTTATTGTGGAACAAGTCTTGCATTTACAAGGGAAAAGGCAATCATTAGGTAGCTGTTGTAAAATGATTTGAGGATTCCAGCATTCATCTTTTTCTATTTAACCAAAATGATTTCGGTCTTGAAAGCATTCTTTGTCATATAACATATTGTACCATCTATTGACTTGAATATAAGCTCATTTGATGTGTAGCTTGAGAGGAGTGGAAGTTGGTGGAAGCTCTGTAAAATCCACATTTTTCATGCAATGGTATTGAAACGCAGAGGCCATCCATTGTCTTGAATTCTTTTGGCAAGACTCTTGTTGAGCTCTCTTCAGCATTTTGTATTATCATATCTGACAATTCCGCTCTTCCAAAGTCTTTGATAAGGTAAGCATTGTCAATATCCCTCCCAAGAGCTGCATGCTTCGTTCCGTTTTCTCTCGTAATGTCACAACTACTAAGTGAATGAATGGCAGGAAAGGTTTTAATAATTTACTTTTCTACTAATTCACATGTATCTATTTGTTTGTCCCTTTCCAGAAAGGGTCCAAAGTTTTTTTAAGCGATTTCCTTTGAAGACTTTGTGATAATAGTGACCAGCACACACAAAGACACCTGCGTCCGATGATGCTATTAGCAGATTTTCTACATGAACGAAGAATAGTCTTCCATCTGCTTCCTCAAGGGCAGAAATTAATTGAGGCACTTTAGTTACTTGGCCATTCTGTCATTTGATTGCCTTTTCCTCAACGAAATCAGTCAAATACATAGTTATAGTAGGCAATCTGTCTTTATGCTGTATAATGTAGGCTTTGGAGAATTTCTGAGGCTGATTATCATTACGAATTGATGCCCAAAAAGCATCCATGACTTTAGGCAAGACTCGTATTTCTTGAAATAGTCATATCATAGGATCTATTTCATACGACTGAGCCTTTCTTCAGCTTTAATACTGAGCTCATAATATATGTCAAATACTATGTTAGTTCTGTCTACATCCCTTGACAATGACAGAATTCTATTTAAAATCATTTCTGCAAATTCACCAAAGGTTTCACAGATTTTGTAGCAGCTGCAGCAGTCGTACGGGTATGGAGCATAAAATCAAAGACTAAGCAACTGGTGAAAGAAGGATTCTGGGTGGGTTGATCTTGTATACTTGTCAAATATTTTTCTAGCTCATGGACCAATTCAGATTTGTTGGTTTTCAGTACTGTGCCATATCTTATTAATAAGAAAGATGTACTTGTTAGCTCATATGATAAGAGTGTATCAATAGAATAATTACGATCTCCAGCTATTTCAAATATCCTTTGAGCATTAGATGTTTCTTTTGCTACATTACTACTTTTTTTCCAGTCAACGGATGAAGGAGTTGTTTTTACTTCTGTATAAAAGCTTGGTCTCGGAATTCATTGTATTTGTTTTCGTCCCTCAGTAATGCGTTCCAGTTTAAAATTTCTTCCTTCCATTGGTAAGTGCTTTCCTGTTGTAGAGTTGATAATTCAAGTTTCATGCAATCTTCATAGTAAACAGGGCCCCATTTTGCATAATTTACCTTTCTATAGTAAAGGAATAATGACAGTGATCTCTGAAAAGCAGATATATGAAACTTCCAGTTTCCCTCCCTGTCGGCGCTAATGACATCTCTCAGTATTGGAACGCGTTCATATAAAAAAAGTGTTCCAATAACAAAAGATTTGTTACTTCACTACCCCTTTCTCAGAAACATCATAAAGTCTGTAGGAAAATCTTGCAAAAAATGGTGGACTTATTTTACTTTCTTTCTTGCACTGTAATAGTCCTTTTCTGCACAGAAATCCTGAAGCTCCTTAAGGTGGGCAAAGAGTAACTGATATTTATCATATTCTGTGCTGGCAAAAAAAAAAAAAAAAAAAAAAAAAAAAAAAAAAAAACTCACAAAACTGTATTCGGTGCATAACTTCTGCAATTATAGCAATACCCCAAACTCCTCCTGAATAGTGATTGCCTTTTAGTATATTCTCGACCACTTTTGGGCGGAATACTTCATTTTCTATAGGTGCTTCTTCAGTGCCAATGTCCTCCAGGTATTGTCCTATGATTATTTGTGTGGCGTGAAAGGAGCCTAAACCAAGAAAAATATTTTCAAATTGAGAGGGAAACAACAAGAAGTCAAATAGTAAATAGGTTTACAAATGATAAAACTTAGTGTAAAAATGTATTTTGAACAATTTTGAACTCGTGTAATTCTTTTCTAGAAGCACTCGTTTGTGAGATATAGACAAATTTTCCTTCAAAAACATAGGAAAAATTATTTTTGGCATACTTTTTACTAACACTACAAGGCATAATATATATAAATGAATTTATAAAAACAGAAACACGGTGTAAAAATGTATATTACACAACTTTGAACTATTGTCATTTTTTCAGGAAGTCCTCAATTACGAGATAGAGACAAATTTTCGGACACAACCGATTTCGTTCCGGCGGACATCTTGGCGGCCATCTTGGAAAAAATCTTCCTATATCAGAATCGCGTACCCGAGCTAAAAATCATTCCTAGACATCAAAGAAAAATTTTGTGAAGAGAACTACTGTATACACAGTCGCCGCCTCTGCGGCTTCTAGACTACAAACAGAATGTCAACATGTGAAAAAAGAAAAGAATGATTCGCAAACAACACTTAAAAAAAGGAAAGTAAAAATAGTAATATCACGGAAGATCATCAATAAAAGACACAATAAGACCAAATTTATGTCATTTTACGGTAGTATGATAACCTGCAAAGCTCGAAAATACCAATATTTCAAGAAATTCAAAAGTCATTTTTGTGGCACTACTTAAAGCAAAAGGGTCACAGTTAGAATATGCAGGATGAATGCTTTGCAAGTTTTCAGTATGGTGATGTTGTGTGGGTTTTTGTCGGAGATGGTTATATTTTTTTTGTCGTTTGAGCTGTTTCTCAGAATTTATCGGCAGAGGGACAATAATGAAATGGATAATTTTTTGTCAGGACGCATCAATGGGATTCTTTACGTTTTTTGTCTTAAAAAATTATTTTGTTGGTGATAGATATGGAAATTGGCATGCATACTTTTGTGCGAGGAATAATTCGTATTTTGCCACAGTTTGAAATTTTATTAATGTGACTTTGCTTGTGATTGTGTCGGGACTAAACCGTACTTGGTGCTCGTTACCAGACTTTGCCACTATATCTTAAACAGATGGAAGCAAGTTTGTATTGTTACTTAATGCATATGTAGTACTCAGTTTTCTTTTACCATCCTAATAATTGAAAGCTAAAACAAAACTATGACCCAGGGAGGTCGTCTATCTGAAATGGAAGCTTTCTTCGTGCAACGCCTTCTTTTCGTGCGTGACCTCATTTTGGAAGCCTCGAGATAAAGACAATGAAGAACAGGGGAGACTCAAACGGCCCTCTCCAGCGATATTGAATATTACACTTTGCTCTATCAACAATTTATTAAAGCTGTCATGAACGACTCTATCTCGAGAGAATACTGAAAATGAACTGTATTTTTAATTTGATTTTGCTTACTTTTTCTGCTTGTTCCCCCACCCCGCTCTCTCTCTCTCTCTCTCTCTCTCTCTCTCTCTCTCTCTCTCTCTCTCTCTTTCAAGATATGTGTGTGTATGTGTGTGTGTGTGTGTGTGTGAGTGTATGTGTGTGTATATTCAGTAGATTTTTATCACTTGTTTACTGTAACTTTGTTGGCAACATTTAATAGTAAAATTTTTTTCCAGATATGTACGCAATATATATGCAAATAGATAGATAAATAGACATATAGATATATATTATATAAATACATAAATACATACAAATACTGTATATATGTAAATTTCTTGAAAATAACTTAACCCTCAAATGTCGCCAATAAAATTGTAGTAAGAAATCGCTAAAAAAATAAAAGGCTGAATATTTCTTTTTAGAATACATATTGTGAATCCGGTCAGAGCCATTTACAATCCCTTTAACTCACTCTCTCCCCCTTCCTACAATTCTCAGGATGTTTTCGATTCTCTTAACCCTCCTCTGGTCACGCAGTGGATCGTCCAGAAATGTTCACCTTTATCTTGAGCTTTTCTAAGAATTTTAAGGTAACATTTTCAAATTTATTCCGCCTGACTATATCGATGTGACAAACAGCACAGAAATAAACCTACATATATAAGTTTCAAACATGAAGCCAAATACCTTGAGAACTTGTAGAAATATCAATGAAATCATAATTAAAAAAACAGATTTTTAGGTCTAAATCTCCCTAATCATCATAATATCCTATTTTCCTGCCATTCTGCCAATCAGGACATTGGACATATCTTTTTCTGAAAATTTAATGAAAATTTTTAGGAATAACTATTTTGAAGTAAGCACTGGACCCAAAATATAAAGTAAGACAAAATCTTAATGGCGATCTCTCTCTCTCTCTCTCTCTCTCTCTCTCTCTCTCTCTCTCTCTCTCTCTCTCTCTATATATATATATATATATATATATATATATATATATATATATATATATATAGAGAGAGAGAGAGAGAGAGAGAGAGGAGAGAGAGAGAGAGAGAGAGAGAGAGAGAGAGAGAGAGAGAGAGAGAGAGAGAGAGATCGCCACTAAGATTTTGTCTTACTTTATATTTAGGGTCTAGTGCTTTACTTCAAAAGAGCTATTGCTAAAAATAATGTCGATTTTCTCAAGAAATCGCATTATATATATATATATATATATATATAAAATGCGATTTCTTGAGAAACATGGTACGGTTATTCCGTTGTGTTACGATCATTAAATAAAAAAGTACTTGTGGGGAAACATTTGAATGTAATGATCAGAGTTGGGTTTTGAACGGCTCCATATTTAATATTTATACCTTCTATCTGTATATCTGTTTGCCTGTGTGTCTGTGTGGCTGTCTATTGATCCATTTTTGATACACTGAAATGAACAACTCTGATGTCTATATTTTTCACATTTGTGATTCCATTTTGTTTTCGAAATTAGAAAAAAAACATAACAAAACCACAACAACAATAACAACAAAAATAATAATAATAACACTATAGGCTCTTGTAAATGCAGCGAGAAAAAAAAGATATCTTTCACTATGAAGTAAACGAAAAATGAACCTCCATATTAAACTAAACACATCAAAAGAATTCAGTCGAACGTCCCGGTAAAAATACCAAACCTAAAAGAAAGAATAAAGGAAATTCCTTAGAATTATGAGAAACGAAATAATATGAGAGAAGAGGAGAGAGAGAGAGAGAGAGAGAGAGAGGCATATCACTAATCCATCTTCAACTTTAGACCCTTGGCAAACTATATCATTACTGCATAGGGAGGAGACGGCAGAGATGATGTCCTATGACATATTCATTAGCAATATGAAGCCGAAAGCGTAAATATCTCACATGATTTTTTAATACACCGATATCCCTCCTTTTATACCTTGGCCGTTTATTCTTTTTCTCAACGTATTATGTTTTTCAGACTTTGTGATATCTTAAGTTTTGAAATACTGATATTGTTCCCGCTCGTTAATTAACAAACTGTTCTGCAAGACGTCTTGTTATTCAAATTAGCCGACAAGTAGGTCATCTAATTCAAGAATAAAGGCAAATGTAGGACATTTTTTATCAACAAGGACGAGTAAACACGTGTGTCTGTACGAAACAGGTTAATAAATATAATGGCAAACTTACCGGTGTATACATACTTTATATGACAGACGGAGCGCATGAAACTATACAATGAATATGATGCGAGGTGGTGAATAGTATATTGTGTTGTTTCTCATCTGGAATCTCAGTGAGACGGTGTTGGTTCTCCGAAAGCCATTCTTCTGGTTTACTCTCATTTGGGCTTGATTAGGTTCTCATATCTTGCAGCCTTCATATAGGTCTTTTCTCTTTAATCTCTCCGAATCCTTAAGAAAAAGAAAATAAAATAAAATTTTGCTGGTATTCGCCGTTGGTTTCAGACATGCAAGAGATTCTTTTTAGGTCGAGAAAGAAAAAATTGCGAATTTTAGATAAGAATAGCATTGTATTTGTTATGTGAGTTCCTGGTTTTGTTCTTATTTCGTATCCTGGAAATTCTTAATTGCATTGTATGAAAATTTTTAGGAGATGGTATTAGTCTGAGGAATTCATTAATTAGATTAAGAATCTAACCTTAAGCAATACGAATTGTTTTTCCTGGCGAAAATTAGTGTCTCTAGTTTAAGTTGCAAGAAGATCTCAGGAGGGGTTATGAAGCTATTGGTCTTGTGGGCTGGAAATTTGTCACATTTATAAAGAGAAAATTCTTTTGCATATCAAGCGTAAATGTGTAGATAAATAACTCTGTTCAGGACGCCACGTTTTCGCCTATGGAAGCGGGCATTTGTATGTTCATGAATGCATATGTGTTGAAAGGATGTATAAATAGCAGGTAATACTTTGCTGAACGTATGTGCATGGAGCCAATGGGTTATAATCCCTTCAAATAGGTATACAGCTTTTGGTAATTACTAATGATTCGCCTTTATCATCATCAAAATAACTCGTTTCAAGTTTTCCAAACCCTTGAAATAACAGCACTCAACGGAGAACCCGTCGTAAACATAATAAGACCAAAAATTCCCAATATTTCTTCTTCTATAATTTCCATAAATTTCTAGAACCTGACTATGACCATGACCTTTGACCTTTAACAGATGAACTAGGGACAAATGGTTCACTAAAACATTATGGAGCTGGATACTAAGCATTTTTATTTAAACTGCTAAATTTCCATAAACAGTTAAACGAATGATATGGTTGGCATGAATATTTCTGCCAATTCTTGAGGTTATTTGAGGCGTCCAGCGCTAAAACCCACACTCACCACATTTTTAAAAAATGGAGAAAAAGGTCTTTAAATGTGTAAATTTAAAAAGGTCATTACTCTTTTATTTTTCAAGATATTTTCTTCAGGTTTGAATTTTTGTAATGTTTAGGACCCCAAAAATATGATGTTATATATGAACAAAAAATTAGACTGTGCACAATTTGATTGACTGATTGATTGTATGATTGACTGTATCATCATCAAAATATACACTCGAAGGGGATTCCAGATGTACAATAAAATGCATTTCTCAAAATTGTGGCGAGTGTGGGTTTTAGCACTGGACGCCTCATTTAGTCATCAGTTCTACATGTATCTTGTTAACACGCACAGTTACGGGCATGAGTGCAAGCATATCATCTTGTCAACAAAGTCAGGAGAAGTACAAATAAAACACCAAGCACGTTGCGTAAACAGAAAAACTAACTAAATTCAACTCCTGCGACCAGGAGTTGAATTTAGTTATATATGATAGCTTTCTTACCAGGTTTCGATACGTATCTGCTTCCATGTGTGCAATGTTTACAAAATAAATTCTGTAAAATAAGTGCTTTACTAAGATCACTGAAGGAATCGTCCCTTATTCTAAAAGAGCAGTAACTGGATGTTCTTGTTGCATTCTATAAAAAACTAATATAAATTATGGCAGAGAATTTGAAATTGACTAGTTGATCAACGCTGAATCTCCAAGTCATATGTTCGACCGTAGATTTGTAATTTTATATAAAAAAAAATATTTAACCAAAAGTAAAAATACTAAAGATTTATCGAATTCGAAAGAGAGGACATTTTTTGACGCAGTTTAATATGCTATATAACTATTTTATCGGTGACCGGTAAATTCCACCATGGAAAATTTCTCCAGGAAAATTTCACCATAGGTAAATTCCATAAACGGCATATTCCACTATAGCAAATTCCACCAGATTGAACTCCAGATTTTAATAATTTTTATTCCATGTGAAAGAGCTCTGGATCCTGATTTCACTGGTATAAAGATTGTTGCAAAAATAATCACGAAAGAGCTAATGCAATAGATTTTATTTCTTTCATTTTCACTGCCAAACATATGACAAAATACTTTCCAGAGAGACTCAAATCGTTGGTTGGAATGGGAAAGCACATTTTATACACCGATTGTTTGGGGGTCTCTGTATTGTCTTTACTAAGGTGATTGTAATTAAAGCAGTTGAAAAAAGGAGTGAGTTTTATAAATACGTCCTAAAATGTAATGGCTGTCATTGTTGTTTCATGATAATTGTCCAGTCCTTATGGCAATTAGGGTTGTTAGGTATTTGTACTTACCATTGGTTTCTTTCTTTATTTATTTGAAGTATAGGCTCTCCCTTGGCATACTCTTTAACTTTTTATTCTTTATTATTTAACTTTGAAACCTTCAACCATGACTGCAGCATTCATCAAGGGCAAACGTAAGGTTTGCGATGAAGCAAATCATATTTTCGAAAAGCATGGGGATAAAGTAGCAAAACAGAGACATATTGACGTTTGAGCGTTTTTATAAAGGCTGCCGAGCTAGACTACTACGTACAACTTACAACATCAGTGAACCAAAGTAATATTTTCATCGAACTCCCATAATCACTGAGAAAGCAGAGCACACGTTAATGCTTCAAAAGGTAGTTTGCTCAATGAAATTTGCATTAATGAAAACGGGCACAGTATCTTCACGGGAAGTAATAGCAATTGCTGCACAAGATCTCGAAAAGGAAGGTCGATCACAGTTGCAAACCATTCATGGACTTTCAAGAACACACGTAACGGGAGGCAGCGTGCTTTAGGAAATCCCAATACTTCCAACTTGTAGGTCAGGGTTTGAACTTACTAATGCAATTAAATAATTAGACGATGGGTCCTCGTTTTTGGCCTTGGCAGTGGCATTGATGACCCGGAAAGAATTTTATTTTTTTCCTCGGAAAAAGGCTTTGGGGATCTAGAAAGTTCTAAAAATGGGCTTTGATGGGACTTTCAAGGTATGTACTAGTTTGTGATGTCCGTTAGTGACACTATATGTTATCATTGGAGGGTCATGTATGCCCAGACATTTTGCCTGACTTCCTGACAGGAGAGAAAGGACAAATTACCGTCGTGTGACCTGTCACATGGACTTTGAAAAAGCACTCTACAATTCACTTGTTTCTGTATTTTCACATCCAGGAATAGTTGATTGCGTTTTTTTCTTGGAAGATATGTGCACTTGGTGAGAAAGTTTTCTGCTTAAAATTAAGTGTTTTTGCGCGTTAGCATTTTCACCAACTGAGGACGTTGTCAATGCATTTGAAGATTTGTCTGATGACGAAGTTTATCACTTATTTTGAGACTACATACATCAGGACGGTGAGGGGACGCGGTCTTCGTCGACGAAAAGAAACACCACTTTTTCATTTTCAACTCTGAAATGTATACGACCGCTTTTGAAATGACTTACCAAGATCAAATAATTTGGCAGGAGGGTTCCACAATGCTTTGCGCTCATCGATAATATCCACACATCCAAATCTGTGGAAACTGTGCAATGCACTTAAGGTTGAGTAATAATTAAGCCAGACAAAAACAGCACACATTCAACGTGGAGAAAAAAACCTGTCAAATTATTGATGCACAACTGATGACGCTGGTGCAAGATTATCAAAATAAAAACCCTCTGCAATTTTTAAGAAGTATTGCACGCAGTTTGTCTTAAGAGAATTTTGTTTAAATGGATTGGACTTTTTTTTTCCAAAAATGCTTCTTGTAATGTGCTCGCTGTTATTTCTTATCCTAATGTCAGAATAAAATGCGAGCTAAAATTCCTTTTTTCTTTCATATATTATTTTTTTTTTGCTGAATTTTGTTGCTGTGTTGGAATTTACCTATGGTGAAATATTCCCAGAGGAATTTACCTAGGACATTCTTATTACGTGGGAATGTGTTCTTTTCACATAATAAAGGACTAAAAATTACAGAAAAGAGAACTGTACGCCATTTTTTTCATTTTAATATGTCTTATATCCCTCTATTAAAAAAGCTGCTAAATTAATGGTACATTCCCAGTACATCCTACGAAAACTAAATCTCTCATACCAATGAAAATTTATATGGACATTCTTCAACTCTTGGAAAGTGAACCCCCAGCTGGGCCATTAATCAAACAGAAAAACGTATTGTACCTGATGATACCGTCTGCTTCAAGACCCTTCGGCCAAGTTTCGTGGTTGGTTTCTGCCCTCCCCTTGTAATTGTTCTCATGTACTTTACACATGATATATAGATCTGAAAGCTTTGAAACTGATATTAACAAGATATAATCAACATCCTATGTTAATATTTATGTATATATTAATGTATTTGTTCATTTGTTTTTATTTATCAAACTGTGTACAACGAGTAAAGTATCTAAATTTTGTTTAAATTTGTGCATTCCAGACAATCGAAAAACATTTTAAAATCGAATTAACACGTATTTTATGAAAATTATACTTAAAATGGAAGGTGATATTACTCTCTATAAACGAAACTTTTTAGATTAGCAAATTTAATGAAATTCCCTAAAATTTTGATTTATTTCCCCATTTGCTATATTGACTGCAAAAGACATTCTTTTCCGGCTAGGGCCGAAATACAGGGGGGAAGGAAAAGAGCGAAGCCCAATCCCAAAGGAAGTAATAATCGCCTTAAGACTGATATCTGAGTCCCGGAAAACAGGAGAAGGCGTGTTATTGCAGAGCTTCATAGTCAAGGGAAAGAAACAGTGACGGAATTGCGGAATCTGGGGTTAATCGATTAACATAGGTGCAATTTCTCCATTATTTAAGAATGACATAAATGAAAATGATAAAAAATGTTGTGAAAAAATGCTCCTATTTTCACAAACAGTTACAATGAACTATCCTAATGACAGGCGAAGGTTAAATCATTTTAATTACTCTCTTTTGAGGTGAAGAATTAATAACTTTCCTTTACATAAACACCAAGGCGCAATTAATCAAGGGTATTTTGGAAATCTACTCAAATAATCAAGAAATTTATTAATTTTCTATAATTCCTTTAGAACCATCTCCTTAACAATATAAAAACCGGTTTAATAAAGTCAAGTGCTCGGATAAGATTTCTTTAAGAACCAAATCAGAAATAAAAATACTCTTTTGTGTCTGAAGATTACACAATTAGAAGGTTTCAAGTAGAATTAAGAAAAATTGGCAAACCTTTTTATATAATCTAAACATTTATTGATTTTTCCTGAAACTGAAATCTGACACCTTGTTGACTAATTCTGCAAATGTTACTTAACCTGTGTACTAGATTTTAAAGAAAAATCAATAAATAAACATTTATTGATTTTTCCTGAAACTGAAATCTGACACCTTGTTGACTAATTCTGCAAATGTTACTTAACTTAAAGAAAAATATGGCCATTGGCAGACTTTTGCTGTAACTAAAATAAGACAACACGTTGAAAAATTATATGGCATAGAAAACAAACACAATACAAAACTATGGAATATGAAACAATATAATTTTTTAGGAAATTGTAAACAAATTTTCATGTAATGTAGGCAATAACAAGTTCCTTGACATATGTAATTATTAAATAAAAATTAATCTTTATAAAAAGAAGAGGAAGGAGAGAGAAAACTTAGATGGAAGAAAGTTATATTGCATAGATATTCTAGTATTTAGTTTAAATCTATTTGTTTGAAAGTTAACATAAATTTGAAGAAATGTTTCAAATACATTTACATCCCCAGGACATTAAAGTAAAAGGTTTTTCATATAGGCGTTGAAAATAATTATAACCGCAACAATGATATAAAAAGAAATGGTAAGCATGAAAGATAACAACAAATATTTAAAACATATATATATATATATATATATATATATATTATATATATATATATATATATATATATATATATATATATACATATAAAACAATAAAATAGTATCATTAATATTCATGATAATACTACTAGAAATGAAAGTTTTAGTATAGAAAATAGGTACAGCAGTGAGAATTAATGATACTAAGGGTATCAAAGCCTTCGCCGAAAGCCTCTCCTTGAGTCCAGAGACTAAGGTGTGTCGTCCGTCACCAGGTAATTAAGAGCCATTGTACGCCTTAGAGCACCTGGGACAAGAGGTTACTAAGGGCATCTCTTGACCTTTTAAATTAGGTTAATTTTTCCTTCGTTGTCGTTTTCCTCTTCTTCAACACCTTATATAATCAGTTAATTCTGTTTTTTGTTTATCTTTTACGACATGAGCCGCCTTGTTTATCACACCTTGACTTTCCTAATTTTTCTGTGTATATCAACGGTATCTGCTTGATTTGTTTTTCTTTGAGGAGATAATATATTTTGTCGAATCGATATACATATATACATACACACACACACACACACACACACATATATATATATATATATATATATATATATATAATATATATATATATATATATATATATGCCTTACCAGTTATATTATTTATGAATTACATTTTATATTTAAATCTACATTAATTTTCATTTATTCTTTTCCATGCGACCTTTTTTAAATATAAGTACGTTCACTTCATGTAGTACAATATCTAAATAATATATATTTGCTGCTCATAATCTTTCTCAATGGCGTAAGTACATTTTGTTCTATTCATTTATATTTTCATTTCTCGGTTTACGCTTTACCATTTATCTACTTGGACTTTGAGGTTTTTATTTAGTTAAAAAATGATCAAAGTATCGGGTCAAGGGTCTAACGCTGAAAATATGATGTTCCAAAAACATCAGGAGGTGAATGCACCAGGTCAATATTTGTCTCATAATTTCCTGACTTTTCCCTCTTACTTGGGATACATAGAACACTATACTCTGTTTTTTTCCATCTGTTCATCCACCTGTGGTGTTTTCGCATGGTAACACTGCGTCCCGGGCTTTAAATAGTTACGCTATGTGTAAGTTTTAGGTAAATAAAAGGATATCTGGGTGTACATTTGCAACTGAAAAGTGTTTTAATAATTTACAGTATACGAATTACACCGTTAATATTCGAAATAAGGTTATTATTATTGTTGAATGTAAGCTGAATGTAACTATCTAAAGCCCGGGACGCAGTGTTACCATACGCACACACCACACGCTGGTGGACAGATGGAAAAAAACAGAGTATAGATTACCACGCGTATCGCCCTTTGATTTAAAATGAAAAGGTACCTCTCCACTACAAGAATTACAATGTTTCTCAAGGGGGTATTTCTGAATTTTGAATAATTAGGAGAAGTTGGTGAAGCAAATATCTAATTTCGATTTTCATTGTATGCGTCATTCAAATATGTGAAAAGTTATGAGACTGATTAATTTTGAAATATCTCGTATTGTTTTTATGACTGAAAAAACAATGATTTTGCGTCGGATGTCCCTCAAATTGAAAACAGCTCTTTTATGCCTCATTAAAAGATAGTTTTTTTTTAATGGAAAATTGTTTTTAGATATTCTGATTTACCGTCGGCCGTTTTGCTTACCATTAATGACTGATTTGAAAGCAGTCGAGAATACTTCACTCCCATCTCTCTCTCTCTCTCTCTCTCTCTCTCTTTCTGTGTTAGTGCATGCACACACACAGACGGACCCATACACAAACATTCATATTTATAACACAAGCAATCAACTATGCGAAAGTAAATATCACAAGCGAATTCGAGGAATACAGAATCTGAATTAGACAAAGATTTAAATCCACAAATCAAGGGACTGCATTTAGCCGATAAATAAGTTACTGTATTCAGTTTCCCCCTGTGTGGACCGAAGAATCTTAAAGTACCTTTCTGCGTTCGCCTTCCGGTTTATTACTCTTCATTTATCTCCCTCGTTCCTTTGCTCCCTTTGCTCTATCTCCCTTGTCAATCAGCCCCTTGCAATTAATTCTTCTACCTCATTATTTCATATTTGCGTTCTAACTTTCTTCGAATATCCACCACGGTGGATTAAAGCGAGGCGTTCATTTACAGATACCTTAGAAGAGTGTTGATTAAATTGTTTGGAGTGTCGGTGAAATGCAGTTATTCTATGATAATTGCATATTATGGCTGTCTTTCAAGTCGTAGTTCTATATATGCTTTTGATATAAAAACGCACTCATACTCTCACAAAATAATACACACACACACATATATATTTATATTTATATATATATATTATATAATATATATAGATAGTATATATATATATATATCTAATAAATCATAGATATATTTTAGATAGATCTAGCTATATAATATATATATATTTTATGTACATAGTACCATCAAGGGCTATGAGCATCAATCAGAATTGATTCAGCAACTCAGGGGTTAGCCTGTTTCAACCATACCTTTAACATTCACTTAAATAGTGGGGAAATCACCTTCTTAAGTATTCCCGAATCCTTCAACCTGTCACTTTTTCTTATTACTCTTTCGTAGTTGCGCCTGTTTCGGCCTCAGTAGTATAAAACCATGAGAAACCCAGGGAAGGAATTCTTTAATGCCATCGATTTCCCTCCTGCGAAGGAAGATTGGCTTCATGGTCGACTGCGTCAAGACAAGGGAAGGTTCATCAAGACCTCTCGCCTTCCCTTGTGATGTAATTGAATGGAAATGATGGAAGGGAATCCAACCTGAATAATGAGACAGAAGGGAGGGGAAGTTTGAAAAAATCCGTTTTAGTTATCTTTATTGCTGTGATTGTTGTTCGTGCTTATAGTTTAGTGCATATATTGTTATAGAGGGAGGGGAGAAAACCAGGACCCATTAACTTCCTAAGAACGCATCAAACACTCGAGTTCTTATCATGTTCAACAATGAGTCTCCCCTCAGGCTCAGGTACTTAAATTGGAGCTACTGAGCCGAGTCTACTTCCTAGAAACGTATTGTTGGCCCTGAATGAACATGCTGGGGAAGGAAGAGAGAATTTGAAAGGTGATGTTTACTAAGTATGGAGTAAATAAGCAAAAGAATAGCAGAGGCGTATAAAAGGAATTGAGAGTGAAGTCGCACGAGTATACAGAAGGAAAGTGAAGGTGAGAAAGTTTTGGGCTCATAAAGCTCCCTTTATAGTAGGGCCTTGTATATATTAAGTAATAGGTTTTAACTAGGGCTGACGTGGACCACTTCGGAAATTTGCAAGTACGTAAGAGAGATCTTCGCACTCGTCCATGCATGGTTCCTAAATTGGGGTCCGTGGGATAGTAAAAAGGAAATATTTTTTCAACCCCAGAAATTTTTTTTGCTGTTTTCATCAATTTTACTTTATATTGAATTTAAAGTAATGACAAATATCGAAAATATTTTATTTATTTACTTATACCTACTTTGTGCAGGAATATGCAAACATTAAATGACTACGTTGTACTGGGTATCGTGGCATGATTATGATAATTTTTGATTGGCTGGGTTTCTCGGCTGGCACTCATATCTGGGGGTCCTTTGTATGGTCAAGTTTTGGGTACCAATGTCATAGAGTACGCAAAGATACACAACTCGATTACAGCCACCAAGTGGTTGTGATCTAACGTCGTCATCAAGGACAAGGCAGTGACGTCATATGAAACGTCAGGACCTGTGTCATGAATGTAAAAACCATGCATTTAAGATTTTCTCTTTATACCATAATTTGAGGATCATCTCTTTATGCTATGTAGTCAGTATTTTCTATTTTACAACATGCATTCGGGCCTTTGGTCTTGATACCTTGCATCCAAGATTTTCTCTTTACTTATGAATGCTGGACAGCACTACAAACACAGTCGTATTTCTTACAAATTGGAACTAAAATATTCAGTTCTAACAGGTATCTTTAGGTAAATTCTAATTGTACCCACAAAAATAAAAGTTTGGCTGCATAAGCCGCAGCCAAAAATGTACCTTCCGAACACAGTATATAAACAAATGACGCTATTCGTCAATCATGTGGAAAATCGTTTCCGATTGTTTTTTTATTTAATTAAATGCTTTTTAATTTTGATTAAAGCCGCCAGTTGTCTCCACTGGCGTCGTGGTACGGCTCGTATGGCTAAACTGAGTATCTCTGTGCGCTCTATAATATCTTATATATATATATATATATATATATATATATATATATATATATATATATATATATATATATATATATATATATATATATATATATATATATATATATATATATATATACATATATATATGTATATATATATATATATATATATATAATATACATATATATATATATATATATATATATATATATATATAGAGTATATTATATATATATATATATATATATATATATATATATATATATATATATATATATATATATATATAAACATATATATATATATATATATATATATATATATATATAATATATATATATATATATATATATATATATATATATATATATATAGGTCTGTGGTGGACGCGCGTATGTGTTTTGTGTAAAACTATACTCGCTTATATAAACAGATGCAAATAGTCAACAACGCATACGAAATTTGATATCTTTCCTCATTTTCTAAAGGAGAGTAGTAAAGTGCTCGAAACGACAAGATATATTACCGAAGATACCGTAGCATCATCCTCAATATCTGCATCGTCTAGTCTTGAATATCCTAGGCATCTATTTCCTGATCTCCTGGAGAGGCTCCGAACCTCAAGAGAATATGGCTGATGAGGATATACGGGGCAGATCCTATTCCTTTGATGTATCCCCCTAAATGATGATTGCCTGGACCACGTTCTGTGGTGGATTTCTCTCGGGGAGAATATCAAAGATGCGATTTATCAAGGTTCTGTGGATCGTTTGAAGTATCTTACGTTTATATATATATATATATATATATATATATATATATATATATATATATATATATATATATATATATATATATATATAGTATATATGTATAAAAAAAAAAAAAATATATATATATATATATATATATATATATATATATATATATATATATATATATATATATATATATATATATATATATATATATATATATATATATATATATATATATACACACACATACATACATTCGGTGTGTTTTGTGTATATGGACTTGGGTATCTAATAAATATGTTTATAAATGACGTGAATGAGAGAATGAGACAGAGAAACACAGACATCCAACAGTATTTTAACCAAAATCTTACAGTTCTGAGAACGCGTCCATCTTCCCACAAAACGTCGGATAAGGAAGAGCTTCGTTAGTAGGTAACGAAGAGAATTTTTTTTTTCCATCTCTTGTCAAATTGCAGCCAATTTATGGCGACTTTGGTCTCCCCTCAGTCCCGCTTTACGGAAAGAGGTCTTCACTGGGTACACATACTTATTTACCCTATATTCTCTTCGACTGTACTACTATATATTGTTTATTATTTTGTGTCGCATTTTAGCTCTGGATATTATGCAGCTTTGTTGATATAAAAATGTCTTATGACTGTTCGAGTTTTTCCGTGTTAGTATTGTTATTGTCAATGTTAATTTTAGTTTTCTGTCAAAGAACACTATTGTGCTGACTTTGTCTGTCCGCACTTTTTCTGTCTGAACGTTTTGTGTCTGTCCTCAGATATTAAAACCTACCGAGGCTAAGGGCTGCAAATTGGTAGGTTGATTATACGTCCTCCAATCATCAAACCAAATTGCAGCCCTCTGTAGTTTTTATTTTATTCAAAGTTAAAGTTAGTCATAATCGTGCTTCTGGCAACGATATATGATAGGGCACAATTGGGCTGATAATAAAATCATTGCAGCTTGATTTTCCATTCATAGAATGCTCTTTGTTACTCTGTTTCTGTTTTCCCGATAAAATATTTTTGTACTTTTGTATTGTAATCTGCATCACTTAGTTTGTATAAAAATTTTCCTGTGCCAAGAATTTATTCATGAGAAAATGTATTCCGTATTATTGCCATCAATCTCTGTGTAGCACTTAACGCTAGTTCAGTTCTCCAACCTTGGGAACTTGAGAAGCCGTTTCTTCTCACAGTTCATTGATGAAGACGATAATTATTGTCTTTCCTAGGATCTCGGAGAGGATATTTTGAAATTCGTGGAGGAAGCTGGTGTTCTTGAAAACTGATAAATTATCGTTAATTTATTTTCATCATTTCATAAATTTCCTGGAAATTTTGTCTTTTATCCCCTTGAGGTCACATTATTTATTAAATGGCGATGACGACCACAGGTGTTGCAACGTTGATTTGTATGAGGTCAGTGAAACACTCGAAGAGAAGTCTTTAAGACGAAGGACCCAGGTCACGACTGGCAACCGCGTTTAAACAGGGAAGAATTCAACTGCCCACCTGCCCCGCACAGCATAGCGCACACCTCTCGCTAATAATAATAATAATAATAATAATAATAATAATAATAATAATAATAATAATAATAATAAGGCTTACAGCTAATTTTTTAAAAATTCACTATTTAAAAAAAATAATGTCAGAAGTTACAATTAATTTAATATGAAGCTGAAATTCCTTGAAGACGTAAAATGGAGAGAGGTATTTAAAAAGTAATTATATTCCTGTTACACTCTTCGGAAGCTGATAACAGATAACGCAAAAGACAACCCTAAACGCTTTACTCACAAACCAGAGATACAAAGAAAAAGTTTTGATTTTACTCTTCTCGTCTTTCCATAAAACAATTTCTTACTCATTTTGCAAAGGAAAAAACTGGAAGACTAAAGATGTTTCTGCTTCAAAAACTGAAGTACGTGAAGAATGAAATAAAAAGAATAAACATAGTTATAAATAATATCATGTAATTAAGTTCAAAAGGAGAGTTTTAATATTTTGTTTATTTTATGTTTTCTGGTTTT
>NC_061089.1:81718561-81728561 GCF_015104395.2 Macrobrachium nipponense
CACCTCGGAGCACCACAAGAGAGCAAGACAATACAGTAGTGTAAATGTTGCTGAGCAACATTCACTTGTGAACTTTGAATTCTAATGCCTCGTCACGACATTGCTGAACCAGGATGAATACTTTAGATGGAGAGGCAGAGATTTTTAAACCTACACTTGAAATCTTTGATAGTTGTCTAATGAATAAGTCTAATGAATAAGCAAACTTATCTTTGATGGATGAGAGATTTAGTTAGGCTTACTCTTTTTGTTTTGTTTTTTATCGGTGGCCAGTGAATACCACGGATAGGGAGGGAAACAGTTTCAACGATGCATGCATTTTTTTCTTCAAAACCTAAAGAATACATTTTATTGGGAGATACTTTATTAACATCGGCCTAATCCTTCCATCACTCCTATACGCCACCTCCGCTCTCTTCTACATCTCAGGCGACTTGATCCGACTTATCGCTACGAACTCCATCGTGCGAAAGCATCATTAATGATAACAGTTATTTTAAAATTCTCCGCGCCGACAACGGACGCCTTAAAATGCATGTTTATAAAATATTTTCTGTTCAAAGAAAACTTTATCTTTCATTCCACAAAATATGTGCATACACTCGTGTTATACCCTGTAGCCGTCAAAGAGCAACCCTTGATGAAAGCAGAAGGTTTTTCTTGAAAAAAAAAACAAAAAAAACACATGAAATAGACTTAAACGAGAACGTCACATTTCATATTTCTTATCCTTTCAGCTACTTATAATATGCTTAATTTGAATTAATTTCTCTTAAGAAATGAATAGATACAGATAGATCAACCTAAGAAAGGTTTAACGAAAGTAAGCGCTCGTCAGTTTTGACTCCCACAGCTTTCCAACGTGTCCAAATGAAACAGGATGATATGCAAGGAATTCGATATAAGACGGAATTATATACGTTTGATTTTTTTATGATTGCTTTTTGACTTTGAATAGCTAGGTCTGAGTTAATTATGTTAAGCAATTATGAAAAGGATAAGAAGAAAGGCGAAAATGGCTAATAAAACAAGAAAACGGGAATAATCAAATAAAGCAGATATATATATATATATATATATATATATATATATATATATATATATATAATATATATATATATATATATATATATATTAGATTTAAATATTTATTAATATTACGTATCCGAGAGAGTATAATGCTGAAAATAAGACCTAGGCTAATCGTGTGGGAAAATCAGAAGTCCAAATAAGGCCCACTAAATGTGTCATGCAAATTATTTTATTGATCAAAGGACAAAATTAGTTTAATTAAACATCGTTTTCAAAGAATGTTAACTCCTTGATGTATTATTTATCGGCTGTAGGAGACGATATGACAACACCCCAGTGCAGTACGATACGTTGAGTCAAGACTCGAGCGGCAGCAAAGCCAACTTCAAAATCTTCGGTTACGCTGTCACGAAGCTAGAGTTGAGAATAAAATCAGAAATCGTGGACCCATCGGTATATATTTCCTTACTTTGCAAAATGATTATCTTTAATACCTTGAATAACTCTACTCAATTCTAATGTAATTTATTTCAAGTATAGCACCTTTGAAAGGATATTTTATTTATTGTTAAGTAAATAATCTGGCACCTGCATATGGCAATATTTCCATAACGAACAATAAATTAAGAAACTACGCCAATCTTCGTTGGCCGTCTGTACATCACATTTGAAATTGCTACAGTCTTAGGTACTGTGATCATGTTAGACCCCAGGCCTCAACGAGTTCACTCATACCATATTACTCTTTATTGTGCTCTCTGCCACCTTCGGTATCTTACAATTTACTTAACATATCTTTTCCATGGGTGTGTTTATTAGCACTTCAGGGGTGAATTCTATGAACAGACATTTCTCTCGCGGTATAAAATTCGCCATTACTTAGAATTTTACATCTCACACTTTGTAGTGATGCCTGAATAATTAACTGAATTTTCTCCACCTAACTTCCTAGAATTGTAGACGTATACTTTTGATATGTTACTAAGAATATTCACATTGTTAAGAAATTCAGAGTTTCGTGAAGACAATTTGTTAAAAAATATCCACAATTATATATTAAAAATATATTTCTATGTAAAAATATATAACAAAGACTTTCGAACATAGAAATATATTTCTAATATATAATCGTGGATATTTTTAACAATATTAACATTTTCAAAATAATATTAAAATAAAGAGTTCAATTTGCGGGCCAGATGTCCCAGAAATTAAGCAGAAATTACCATTAGAAATATATTTTTAATATATAATTGTGGATATTTTTAACAACATTCACATTTTCAAAATAATATCAAAATAAAGAGTTCAATTTACGGGCCAGATGTCCCAGAAGTTAAGTAGAAATTACCATTCTTATTCTTTAAATTGTGTTTTTTTTTTTTTAAAAGAAAAAACATTGAACTGCACCTGCCGTGATTATATACCTCAAAACGAATAAATATTTGAAATGTTCCTTCAGGACTATAGGTAAATTAAAAGGAATATTTCTAATAAATCCATATGAGAGAGTTCGGTGTTTAGGAAAAGTGGAAAAAGGCAGGAGAAATAAGGGATAATTTATTTCAAGAAAGAATATGAGGAAAGATTCTTTGGGACATATAATCTGATTTCCATACCATTATCTTCGTGTGCGTGTAATTCACTTTTTTTCAGCTATATGCATAATCATTTCACATTTGATGTCCCAGGCTTAGTTTGCGGGGCTTGCCTGTCCTGATGTTTAAGCCATTAGTGCTTTTCATCTGACTTTCTTTCATATTGGAAATAAATTTGATAAAAAGAATTGTCGACAATATCCGCGCATTGATACGGAACAAGATAGAAAGACTGCAGTACAGAATGCCTTAATTGAAAACAGAAAAACAGAAACGAGAAAACATAAATTGCGAAATATTTACTAGAGCTAAAGATAATTAAAGTAAATAAGGCGAAATAAGCATGTCCGCTCCGTGACAGAGTTTCTTCCATTTGCTCACGCAAGACAATCAAGTATCGATCAGCATTCAGGAGGAGAGGAAGGCGCATACAACGGGAGAAAAAGATCGGCTTCGCTGATATGACTTCGTTTTCTTTTGTCTTTCGCCTTTGATTTCCGATATTCTTTTGTCATCCGTCTTTCCTCGGCGACTCCCCGAGGACGCGTTTTAAAACTGAGGTAACATTTTAAAATCTTGGGTGTGCTTTAAAACAAGTACCTATTTTGAAACCTAAGGCATGGATAAAAAGTCAAAGACGTGTTCTGGAATTAAGGTTATCATTTCAAACTAAGGATAGATGTGTTTTGGAACAAAAAGGGTTTTATAATCATGAAATTTGATTAAACAAAGCAATTGTGTGCTTGTGTGTGTTTGTGTATAGTTTCTTTCTAACATAATTTTTAACTGCATTTTTTAAACAAATATATTTCTCTAAATCTCTTTACATCACCTTCCCATTCCCTTTGTTACATGATCAGATAAGAAATTGTTTTGAACGTCTCTCACTTAATTAAATAGGAAAGGTTGAACTGACCCAAAAATGCAAGAGCATTTGGAAATGTCCAAATCTTTGAAGTAGTGATATAGCGTTCAACTTCGATTATAAAACAATTGCTGTGTTTGATAAAAAAAATCATGATAATAAAACGCATTATATTTAATCATGTCCTCATATATATATATATATATATATATATATATATATATATATATATATATATATATATACGTATATATATATATATATATATATATATATATATATATATATATATTATATATATATATATATATATATATATATATATATATATATATATATATATATATATATATATATATATATATTACATGAGAACATGATTAAATATAATGCGTTTTATTATCATGATTTTTTATCAAACACAGCAATTGTTTTATAAATCGAAGTTGAACGCTATATCACTACTTCAAAGATTTGGACATTTCCAAATGCTCTTGCATTTTTGGGTCAGTTCAACCTTTCCTATTTAATTGAATGAGAGACGTTCAAACAATTTCTTTATCTTATATATATATATATATATATATATATAGATATATATATATATATATATATATATATATATACATATATATATATATATATATATATATATATCTAATATATATATATATATATATATATATATATATATGTGTGTGTGTGTGTGTGTACGTGTGTGTGCGTGCGTTTATGTATGTATATTCAAAAGAGAACATGATTAAACAAATACAATCCAAATGTTCCTATACTCGCGTTTCAGAGTAAGCTATCCTACAGTAGCCAGCTACCAATAACTGTTGCGCAACAAATAGGGGAAAAATCATACAATCATTTAAATCGTACCGAATTTGCATTTTCTTTTAATATATTCCTTTGGTGTTGAACCGCGTTTTATCGGAAAAGCACCAGGTATCAATTTACAACATAGGACAATATCGAAATATCTGTGCGATTGATGATAATCTTTAGTTTTCAAAGGGCCAATATTGATGAAGGAAATTAATGCCTCTCTTTGAACATTTGAATGTGAATTAGTGCAATTTTGTCTGATTTTGAATTACTGAGGGGGTTTAAAGGGATTAAATTAAATAAAAAAATATGTATATACGTTACTATCTGTCACGAGACATTTATCCTAATATACTTCATTAACATTGAAATTTTAGTGCACATCTTTTTCTTTAAATATATCTTTATGTTAATTTACTTTACAGCATTGATTTCATTTACACTGATGACACAAAAAGTTAGTATGAGCATTAATATTTTTATTGATAGCATATACGTATGTGAGGTGAGCTTAAGTGCATACGGGGCAGCAATTTATGGCAACTTGATAGATTCTTAATTTGCTTTAATCGGACGAATTATTATTCCTTGAGAAATGGAAAAGATAAAACAAATTTGCCCATTTCTCAGGCAATAATGATTCACCTACATTTATTCATATACTTATACTGTTTCCAAGTTTCATTTAATTATTTTCAAATGGCCAACTCCTTAGTCATCTCCCCGTACCCGAGATGTTCCTATCTTCGTGATAAAACAAACCACTGCTATCCTTTGGTTACTTAGCGTGCCTCTTATCTTGTCCTGTGGAATTTACCACATACAAAAAAGGCTCCAAAAGACTATCTACTATGAGATTCACAGTCTGTGTCCCGGTGTTTTTCCGGAATAAAATTTTATCAACGTACCTGACAAAGATGACACTTTGTCACAGGGTACCTTGTATCCCTAGCTAATTTTTTTTATTGTATTCTGTATTACGAAAGTTGCATAATTCTGATGATTATCAAAGTAACACCGACTTCTTGTAGACATCGCCATCAAACTCAGAGGAATGCCTTTCGAAGGTATAAGGACGTAACTTATGGCGTCATTAACTTGCCTCTTTCTCGATGGATAATTGGCTATTTATGAAAAAGTCTTAACCTCTAGGTCTCTGGCAACAATGAAATACAACCAATACTCCTTGTTTACACTTTGTAGTAGTGGTGGTAGTAGTAGTAGTAGCCTTGGATGTCCGAGTGCACTCCTTACCCAAAAAAGGGCCTTATTATTCATTTATCTGTTCAAGCTTATATAGGGTTTACCACGGGCCTCCTCAGTTCTAAACAATTGTGCAAGTCGAAACACAAATCCTGTCCTGCAACCACGGGGACAATGACTTATCATAGCCACTATTCTTGAAGCCTTGACAAGGTACGAATATTCATTCAGAATTTTATAGACAGCTGTTTGTCGACATCACCTTGTGGGAGGAGTTGGTACTACGTAATGTTAATGTCACGTATAACTTTGAACTCATACATTACAGTGTTCCGCCACTGGCTTCAGCTGCTTTATTTCACTCTTATGAATATACTTTTTTCTAATATAAGTAATAAAGAATGCTGCCGAAAATTAGGTAGGGATGTAAAGTATACCATGGCTAAGTAATATCTTTGTCAAATGCATGGAAAGTTATTCCGGAAAAACACCGGGACAAGGGCTCTGAATCTCATAGTAGGTTTTACATTCATTCCAGGAGTTCCCACGTTTTTCTTGTAACATTATAATCTTCTCTTTTACCAAGAACTAGGAAGCCACATAGGAGTTAGTTTTGGTCCTGCAATTTAGAGTGTAATTTACAGTTCACTATAAATTATTCTGAACGAGAGACAGTCAAGTTACAGCTCTCATTGCTAGAATAGAAGATTGGCAAAGTGGAGGCTGGACTTCCGCCATTTGGCTGTCTGCACCTCTGCCATTTGGTGCATTGGGCTACCATCGTTTGACATCTGAACTCCAGCCGTTTGGTGATCAGGCGCTATTTGACGGTATTACCCTTGCTTTATAGTGGGTAGTATTCACACCATTTGGCAGGTAGTCTGTATGTTAGGCAGTCTGAGCATTCTCTGTTTGGCAGATAGGTCACTCACTGTTTGGCAGATTAGGCTGCCACCGTTTGGCAGTCTGGGCTTGCCTGGTGTGGTGGTCTGGGTCCTCTCTGTTAGACAGGTAGGTCTCCTGCCATTGGGCTGACTGGGCTGCCACCATTTGGCGATCTGGGCCCTCGCAGTTTGGCAGGTAGGGTTCATGCTGTATAATGGTCTGGTCCCTCACTGGATAGTGGGTTGGGCTCAGTTGTTTAGTGGGTAGTGCTCTCGCCATTTAGTTGGTAAAGTCCCTACTGTTAGGCATTCTGGGCACTCAACACTTGGTGTGGATGGGGCTCCCACCATTTGGTAGGTAGGTCTCCTGCCATTTGGCAATGTGACTCTTGCAGTTTGGCAGCCATTGCTCCCACCATTTAGCTCTGAATGATTGAACAAAAGAGTTGCAAAGTGGTGGCTGAGGTTCTGCCATACTCGGGTCAAGATCCTACCATTTGGTGGCCTGGGCCCATACTGTTTGGCAGATGGGGCTACCACCGTTTGGTGGTCTTAGCTCCTGAATCTTAGTGATCTGGGCCAAAAATATTTGGTGGGTAGGGCTCCCAGCAATAGGTGGTCTGGGCTAACATCACTTGGTGGTATGGGTCCTGGACGTTTAATGTGTAGGGCTCCCATCATTTGATGGTCTAGGACTTGGGCAGGTAGCAATCCTGCTGTTTAGTGGGAAGGGCTCCTACTGTTAGGCATTCTGGGCCCTCGCCATTTGATAAGCAGGGTTCCTGCCATTTTATGGATATATCTCCAGCTGTTTGGCAATCTGGGCCTCCACTGTTTGGTGGGTAGGCCTCAATCTTGGGCCTTACCATTTAGCACTCTGGGCATTTGTCATTTGGCAGGTAGGAAGCCAGGGTCCTTGCTGTTTGTTGGATAGGTCTCCCTCTATTTGGCAGTCTGGGCTCTTGCATCACGCGGGTAGCTCTACACTTATTTTGCAGCTTGGGTCTTTGCCATTTAGTGGTTATGGCTCCTGACATTTGGCAAGTAGAGCTCCCACTCTTTGGCTGATAGAATTCCTGCCTTTTGGTGGGTAGCACTCCCACTGTTTGGCAGGTAGGCTTCCCACAGATAGGTAGGCAGGGTTGCCCCCATATGGTGCTGAGTGATGGATTAGAAAAGTGGTGAGGTGGTGGCTGGACTTCCACCATATTAGGGTAAAGCTTCCCCCATTTAATGGTCAAGGCCTGTATCATTTGGCAGATTGGGCTGCCACTGTTTGGCATTCTGGGCTTCTGCTCTTAGGTGAATAAGGCTCCCACTGCTTGGTGGTCTGAGCTCCCACTGTTTGGTGGTCTGGGCCCCGGCCATTGGCGGGGTAATGCTGCCACTATTTAGAGGGTAGGATCCCTTCTGTTAGGTGTTCTGTGACCATTGCTGTCTGGTGGGTAGGGCCCCCACCATTTGTTGGCTAGGTCTACTATTGTTTGGCCATCTGGGCCCTCACTTTTTGGTGGTTAGGTCTCCTGCTGTTTGGCAGGTAGGTCTCCCACTGTTTGGTTAGGGACCCATCATTTGGTGGACAAGTCTCCTGCCATTTACTATTTGCCTAATGATAGGGGTCCTATCATTAGGCAGTCTGAGTTCTCACTGTCTGGTAGGTGGGGCTCCCATCGTTTGGTGGGTCAGTCTCCTGCCATTTGTTGATCAGAACCCTTTCTGTTTGGATGGTTGAGAGCTCACTGTTTGGCGGTTACATCTCCCTCCGTTTGATGGCCTGGGACTTCACCACTTGCTAGTTAGAGCTTTGCTGTTTGGTGGGTAGGGCCCCAACGATTTGGCGGACATAGCTCCTGCCGTTTGTTGGGCAGGGCTCCTGCCATTTGGTGGATAGGGTTTCTGCTGTTTGGTGAGTAGAGCCCGCCATTTGGTGAATAGGGCTCCCGTTGCTTGGTGGGTAAGTCTGCAGTTTGGCAGGTGGGCCCCAGCTGTTTGGCATTCTGAGTCCTCGCTGTTTGGCAAGTAGGGCTTCCACCATCTGGCACCTTGGCAGCTGCTGCTTGGCAGGTAGGGCTCCTGACATGGTGGGTAGGGCTCCCATTGTTTGGTTGGATAGAGCTCTAACTGTTTGGCAGGTAGGGGTCCCAAATTTGGGTGGTGTTTGTGCATGCCATTTGGCAGTCTGGGCTCCCATTGTTTTGTAGTCTGAACTCTCTCTGTTTTGTTCTCTGGGGCCCTTACAGTTTGGTGGTAAAGCTCTTACAATTTGGCAATCTTGGCTTCCACCAGTGTTGGTCATGGTTTATGGCATTTAGCAGTCTTGCCTTTTGCCATTTTCGGTTTTGCCTTTTGCCTTAGGTGGTCTAGGCTTCCACTGTTTAGTATTCATGGTTTGGTGACCTGGGTTTCTGTTGTGTGGTGGTCTGTGCCTCTGCTGGGCAGTCAAGCTCCTACTACAGTTTGGCAATCTTGGCTGCCATAGTTTGCCAGCCTGGGCTTCTGCTGTTTGGTGATCTGGGCTTCTGCCATTTGGTGGTCTTTGGTTCTGTTGTTTGGCAGTCTAGTTCTCCATTGTTTGGTAGTCTGGGCCTCCCCTGTTTGGCAGTTGAACTCCTGCTGCTAGCTGATCTGGTCTTATGCCATTTGGTGGCCTGGGCTTCAGCTGTTTGGTGGTCTGAGCTTCAGTTGTTAGATGGTCTGGGCTTCTCCCATTTGGTAGTCTGGCCTGCTGCTATTTGGCAATCTGTGCATCCTCCTTTTACAATTTTCAATTTTGTGTTCTTGTATGTTCTTGTGTTTTCAAATTATTTACTTAGTTTTCTCTCACATGTTAAATGTTTCTTAATGGTTTAAATTTTCCTTAATTAACTTTGTTTCACACATTGACATTTTGGTGATCTGATTTTGTTTCATAACGGTTCAAGGTTAATTAAGTTTGTTTCCAAGCAATAATAATTTTTATTCGAAGTAAAATGGTATTTTGATTTATTAATTTTATTTAAAGTTTTTAAAATAGTAATTCATTTACTGACCACCAGTGGTAGAAATTTACTTTGTGAATAAACTAGTGATATGTTTTGTTCCTGCAGTTGTTGCTGAAGTGACTCGAATTGAGGAAACAGCCCTTTGATTAATTTCAGAATGTGTTAATACTACATATTTGATTTGATATTTTGATACCTCACATTACTGCTAATTCTTTTTAATCAAAGGATTACTGTTGTCTTTAGAGTACTCAGACGTATTTTATTTTTGGTTTTAGAATTTAGGTAACTGGTTGTAGTAAAGTAAATTTGAATTCTATGATTAGTAAATGTAATAACCAGCTATTTGGAACACTTCGTAATATATATATATATATATATATATATATATATATATATATATATCTATATATCTATATATATATATATATATATATATATATATATATATCATACATACATATATACATACATACTACATACATACATTCATACATACATACATCAATACATACAGGGTGTGTATCTCAATGCAATGAGACCTCTAGACAAAGGGATCGATCATCAAGAACAGTTCTTGATGATCGGTCCCTCTGTCCGGAGGTC
>NC_061089.1:81738561-81766061 GCF_015104395.2 Macrobrachium nipponense
ATATATATATATATATATATATATATATATATATATATATATATATATATATATATATATATATATATATATATATTTATATATATAACACACACACACACACACACACACACACACACACACACACATATATATATATATATATATATATATATATATATATATATATATATATATATATATATATATATATATATATATATATATATATATATATATATACACACACACATCTAATAAAAGGAGCCTCCTCTCCCATTTTTTAGGCACTTTTCCTCCCAGTCACATTAAACATTCGGAAGATTTTTGTCACAAATTCAGAGAAGCACATATACCACTTCATAACATAAAACTTTTAAGCCTTGACGTAGATTCCTTATTTGCAAAGTACAATACAGGACGTTCTTCAGTTTTTGAGGGAAAAATTATCCCCTATCCAGATCATTTCCCATTGGGGCGGGGCTTGACAAAATAATAAAGTTAGTTGAATTATGTGCATCTAATAACGTATTTTCATTTGGGGAATCATTCTATAAGCAAAAATTCTGGTGTAGTATGGGTAGTTCTTTAAGTCCTGTTTTAGCCAATCTGTACATGGAATACTTTTAAACTACAGTGATAAATGCAATAAAACCCAAAAACATGCTGTGGATGAAATATATAGATGATATTCTAACATTTTGGGATAATAAGTGGGGTAATTTTAATGAATTCCTTTCAAAATTAAATGCATTAGTGCCCAGTGTCCAATTTAAAGTTGAATGGGAAACAGACATCAAAATTCCTTTTCTTGATCTTTTAATAGTCAGAGACACGACATAATACAAATTTACCATATACAGAAAACCAACGTTCTCACTTTCATACATTCATTACTTTAGCTATCACGACATTGCTATCAAGATAGGTGTAGCCAGCAATCTGTTCTTAAGAGCCTTATGAATTTGTTCCCCAGATTTCCTGGAAAAAGAATTTGAGCTAATTCGTAAGCAACTTTCGTCTTCAAAGTATCCTGACCATGTAATTAAGAAAGCAATTCATCAAGCAAACGTAATTTTCTACCGACCCCTCAAAACAAGATCAAAGAGACAGACAACAATGAAATAAAAATTCCTCACCTGGACACGATTAAGACAGTGACTCAGACCCTCGGAAAATCTAATCCTTTTGCATTTACTTACCCAAACACCTTAGAGAAATCCCTGATTAACGTCCAACAAAAACATTCCCCAAGGAACAGGGGTTTATGAAATCTCATGCCAGGACTGTGACCAATCTTACATCGGATTTACAGGAAAATCACTTCCCCAGATATTAATACAACACAAACGGTCAGTTAGGTATGGACAACAGAACTCAGCTATTTTCAACCATATAAATGAACATAACCATAGAATAAACTGGAATTTTTTATGTATAATTTATAGCAGCAACTGCCAGTACAAGAGTCAAATGATAGAATCGGCCTTAATAAAAGAGAGGCAGGTAATGAACATCTCTAAAGGAGCATGGGATTCAGATGTGATCAACAAGGTTTTCATTCAACCAACGCTTAAGAAGATTAAAGAAAGATTATCAACGGGGGTGACCTAAATTGGCTTACCTGTGGATGGATCTCTTGGTATAAATACCACCTTTTCTGTAAACTTTTCTCATTCATATACCTGAAGAGAGAGACAGCAGTTTCTGAAATATAGTACTTTTCTCTCTATACCAGTCATATATCATATATATATATATATATATATATATATATATATATATATATATATATATATATATATATAAATCTTTCTATGCTCAATTACTGGTAGAAACATTTGTTCCCTATTTCCACATTCCTGTCTCACCAGTATTCACCTTCTCCATACGGTCTAATATCCCTTGTGGGAGATCGATTTCGAAGTTGTTGTAGTTTTTGGAATACTGCCAGAGCTTTCTTGCGACCGGTGAGACTCTACTTGGGGATTCACATTTTGGTTTGATCTTTCGTATTAATGCATATTTTTCGAATGGTTATACCAAATTTTTTACCAAGAGAATTATATATGTAAATATGGTTAAAGTCTTAGTCATTTCTAAACAATATCGCCTCTCATCGTTATGCGTACAGGCATTCTGGAGCAAAGCATTATTTATTGGTTTTATTAAACTGACAAATTATTAAAGTGAAACCTTTTATTTATTGACCAATACTATATAAAATGGAATACTAAAGTAATATTAAGGTATCTAGAAATATCTTAATCTTTATTTTCTTTATTAAGTCTTTTGCTGTAATGTTATTTGATTTCCATGAGCGCACTCTCAATATGGGCCATTTTTATGTCCATACAAAGAAACAAAACGAGTTCAGAGAAAACTTTAAAATGATACTGATGAGTGTTACGGAAAGACGAAAAAGAAGAAGAAAAAACGCAAGGACTGGAAAAAAACCAACATATTTCCCCGTAAGTTCAGTGTCGCCAAAGTGCCCATCCCTTTGGAAGAGGGAACACCTATAAGAAGTCCGTTGAAAGCCATAGAGAAGATGAGTCTGTCTGAGTTCCCGAAAAGCTCCAGGTTTCAAATTCGTTCTTGTACCCTTATTGTGCTTTTACGTTTTTTTTTCTTCTATAATTTATTTTTTTCACGATTTTTAAGACGTATTTCCAATTTTTTCTTATTATTTTATATTCAAAATTCTTTGTACCAACAGTTCCAAAACTGCCTCAGTTTGTCAGTCTTCCAATAATATGTAAAAAGAGTTTTTATGATGAATTATATAAAACCGTTAGCCGTCATATTACAGTTGCTAATATGAAGCTAATGACAAGAAACCCTCTAACGATTGGCTCTATATTTAAACATAAAGACTAAGACCTTTAATGGCCTCTAATGCAACACGGAAATTTAATTGCTCCAAATGCGATGTGGGGATAAATGTCTTATACAAGGAGATTGCTGAAGGCGAAGATAGTTCACATCATGGTTTTAGTTACAGAATCATGGTTAAACTATCAAACAGTGAATTCGCTAATATATACGAGATCATATGCATTAGTGTATACATAATAAAACATGAAGCTTTTGAGATTTTAGGTAAAACCTCGAACGACCAAGCACATACAATACTTGAAGCTTATTTACTGAACAGATTGTCCCCCACTTAAACTGCCGGTCCTCTGCCACGCTTCTGTACCAACCACGAGTTTTCCTGGAACCTCAAAGTGCCCTTGCTAACCATTCGAATTTTTTATGCTTGACATATAGGTGTTCCCTCTCTTCTCGTATTTCAATGTACACTTATCAATTTTCTTGACTGTTTTAGTTTTCAGAAAAGAAAACTATTGTGCCGGCTTTGTCTGTCCTGCACTTTTTTCTTTCCAGTCCGATCTTAAAAACTGAGAGTTTTCAGCCCTGTGATTGGCTTTTCAACAGCCAATCAGGAGCATCGTAAGGGACTGGCCTAGACATCACATGCACGGTTGATATGAGTCTACTATAGTAACCCCGGAGGAGATACGAAAAGTTCAGCCCACTGAACGTGGATCGAGGACTCAGAGCACTCCCCCAACCATCCCTCAACCGCTCTTTCATTTTCTAGGTTTAATAAGGTGCTTATAGTAGGCTGAATAAATTCTCTTACGCTTTGCAGTTTTCTGGTTAGTGAATTATTATAAATAATTACTTTTAGTTAACTCAAAATTCAATTTCTTGATTTTATTACACCATTTTACCCTATTCTAACCTAATCACGAAAACACTCATTTTGCCCTTTGTGCGGGAAAATTGTCACATTTTGCATATAATGAACAATTCAGTGAATAATCATCATAAGAATTTTGTTTAACGCGAAGAACGGCCTAACAGTCTCACTGAAAGTTTCAATGGCCCTTTCTGCAAGTGAATCCACATTGACAAGAACACATGGTTGTTCTAGCATTATCAGCCGAAGTGTAAGGATTTTTCGTGTTCGTTTGTAGGTAAATTCAAACACATACACACACGGACACACACACACACACACACACACACACACACGCACACATATATATATATGTGTGTGTGTGTGTGTGTGATATCAAGTAAGTATATTACTGATGTTTATTTCGGGTTACATTCTTACATTTTGCTACATTTTCCTGAAATTCCCTTAGTTTTTCTGCAAGAATTCTTCATAACCTCTTAAAACTTTGGCTGATAGTTCTGTTGGATATTTGAAATCATTCTAACATGAAAAGTCCAAATAAAAATGAAAATAATTAAAATACAAGCAAAAAGTAATACAATTCTGTTCTGTGAATGTAAATATCTTTGTAAATACTTAATTTTTTCGTAAAATGTTACTATTTGATTTTAAATTTACATTCAATAGTTTTCCTTTGAAACTATACTGTTTTCCCCAATAGGACTTGAACTATTTTTACTGATATAATTTTCTAACTATGATTTGAAGGTCAGTAAATAGCCAGGCAACATCACAAAAAACGCAACAATTTCAACGTCGATCTCTAACAGGTGACTTTAGACCTCATGGCGAGGATGTTTCCGAGAGTGACAGGAATATGGAAGTGGGGAATAAATGTTTTTATCCGTAACTCAGTCGTAAAAGGGAATTATTTTGTGTTATATTATTTTATTTATTGTCTAAGCAGAACAACCAGTAACATACATGGCATTCTGGCTGAGTATCGGAGGTTAGCGCGTACCCTTCAACCCAGCAGAGAATATATAACATGGAAGTAAACTCACAACGCAAGACGTGATGTGAATAGATTCCAATTTATTCTCAAGTAGGCGGACGTCATCGACCTAAGACATCACGGAAGAGAAGAGAGCCTCTGGCTTTTGTGATTTGCACGGACCAAAGGTAGTACGTGTTGCATTTCGGTTTTCTTAGGACTTGAAGTATTTTTACTGATATAATTTCCTACGTATGATTTAGAGCCTACTTTAGAAATCTTAAGTTTTTTCTCGTTTTCAGTCAATTTCTGATATTTCATATTCGGGGGATTTCCATTCCCATTAGTTTGCTTATTTCAAACTTGTGGTCATTTATGTAAATGTTTAGTTCCTCGTTGGACGAGTGGTTTTCGCGTTCGGCTACCAATCCGGTGGTCCGAAGTTCGATTCTCGGCTCGGCCAACACGGAATCAGAGGAATTTATTTCTAGTGATAAAAATTCATTTCTCGACATAATGTGGTTCGGATCCCACAATAAGTTGTAGTTCCCGTTGCTAGGTGACCAATTGGCTCCTAGCCACGTAAAAATATCTAATCCTTCGGGCTAGCCCTAGGAGAGCTGCTAATTAGCTCAGTGGTCTAGTAAAACTTAGATAGACTTATGTAAATGTTTAGGAAAGTTATTACTAAAATATAATGGGCCACTGTTGCCCTAACGAGTGAATTACATATCAGGTAGTCAGCCGACTGTGGTGCAATGCGAACTTAAAGGAGTAGTTCATAGGGAGAGGGACCTCGTCCCAAATCTTTAGTATAGTTTTGCAAAGGTTATTCCTTTTGCAGCCGTCGTTTCCCATCCATAATTTTACAATTTAAAGTAAATAAACAAAAAGGTATATATATATATATATATATATATATATATATATATATATATATATATATATATATATATATATATAATATAATATACCTTTTTTTGCCTTTTGTTTGTAAAATTATACTTACATAATAAATGAGCAAGCGCGTACACACACGCACACACACACACACACACACACACACACACACACACATATATATATATATATATATATATATATATATATATATATATATATATATATATATATATATATATATATACAGGCGAAAAATAAGAGACGGGGTGTAGGTCGTAATACAGTTCTGACGAACATTCACGACCTTATTTGGCTAACATTCACAATAAGCTGTCAAGGGACAATACGATAAACGTACCCACCATAGGAGACTGCAAATCCACACATGACAGGTGTCAGGGAGGCGGGGTTGGAAATCTCATTAGCACTGCTGCCCCTATACCGAGTTTACAAATATGATAATCCTATTTAAACAATTTACAAATTTCTTTTGATAATGAAGGGTCAAGTTTATACATACCTTGACTCATATTCATTTTATGGTTGTAACTTTCTTTTATAAAGCTGGATTCCATTATATTCCTTTCCAGTGTGTTATTAGAATATGCAATCCTTTTTTCACCTTCCAAGTTGATAGCATGGTTGTTCTCACTAACATGTACAAAAATACCACTGTTCCCCTGAGCATATTTTATTGTCTTTTTCAGTGGTTACCCGTTTGGCCAATATAAACGTTGTCACAAGAATTTCATGGAATTTCATATACAACCCGTCTCTTATTATTCACCTGTGGATATGTGATATATATATATATATATATATATATATATATATATATATATATATATATATATATATATATATATATATATATATATATATATATATATATAATATATATATATATATATATATATATATATATATATATATATATATACCACACAGCTACAGTAAGGTAATGTAAAAGAGTGCTTTCCAAACAGCTTCCTGTATTAGCTACATACACATTTTCAAAGGATGATGCGTATACGGAAAGTATAAGAAAATACAAGGGAAATGGACGTATCTTCCGTAATAGATTAAATAGGCAAAGACTTATACGCTGCCTGAATAAAAGCCATAATTATGATGAAGTTGTATTTTTATGGGAGACTGTAAAAACTGAGATCAAATCCAGAGTTTCAAAGCATCAGGTAAGAAATGAAAATACAAGAGAAATCAGAACGAAAAGTCGTGTCCCTGGACGAATGGCTCCGTCGGGGATTCAACTTCTGGACCCCATCCAAAAAGTTTTCCACGTTAATAAGATAACAAAATCTAGATAGAGAGCAAAAGGAGGCAAGAGCGAAGGGTTTCCACCGAGTGGTAAAGGAAGAGAGAGAGAGAGAGAGAGAGAGAGAGAGAGAGAGAGAGAGAGAGAATAGTCTGGAAATGGAAAAACTGAGGCAAATATACTTCCATTTTCGGAGAAAGACCAGTTATTGACGATGGCTGGGAAGGAAGACGAAGGTCCTGAAAGATCAGGCTCCTCGTGGTTGCTTTCGTGGCTCCGAGGGTCATTGTCTTTGCTGGCAATCCCACTGTTACTCGAAGGATCGAGATGTTTCAGTGACAGAAGGTTAATGTTGTTTGAGTCCTTCTCTTCCTTTTCATGTGGAGCCTCGCTGGGATAATCTGGCGCCCTAGGTTTCTCTCATTATCGAGGATTTCAGTCCCTTCGAGGAAAAGACCTATTTTGAGGATGAAGCCATGCAGTGGCCCCTTGAAGTATTGCCAAAGAAGTGGAAATGGTATGGCAATCCTCTTGATACTATAGAGTCAGGGTCATCCTTATGAGTGAAATAAGGTGAAACCTATAATTCTTACTCAGGATTGAAAACCTTTATTTCAAATTAAAGTCGTCTACTTGAACGAATAAGAACGAATAAAAAAGAAAAGCAAAATTTTCACACTCAACTGTGATAGCGTATTTAAAGAAGAACTAGAGGAGAACTAGAGGAACAGTTCAATTTACAATTTGTTACTCATTAACAAACGTAATTTAAAAAACCTTGAACTAAGTGGTGTGAAATGCATTCGATATGAATATTCATAAATTATTATGATTGTTCTACATTTGCAATGATCTAATGCAATAAAACTTTGTGTTCATGAAATTATATTTTCATATATTTGGACCCCACCCCACTCTCTCTCTCTCTCTCTCTCTCTCTCTCTCTCTCTCTCTCTCTCTCTCTCTCTCTCTCTCTCTCTGAAGATTATGGACTTAGTTTCCTATAGCTAAAATGGTCCTTGTATTATAAGTCAGGTATTAGGGAGGTAAAAATATTGTTGAGTAACAAAATATGTGATATTTACAAAATATCACATATTTTGTAAATATAAAGAATCATCGACATAAAAATGAGTGGAAAATGGGCTTTTTAAATGTAAGTAATCCAAGAACATTAAACCTCAATTTTTCTCTCTACCATCTCTCTCTCTCTCTCTCTCTCTCTCTCTCTCTCTCTCTCTCTCTCTCTCTCGCTTACATTTCATGCCTCGGGGTAACCTTTCCATCTTAATCCAGTTTCTCCTTTCTCTTGATTTCGTTATCCTGGCAGTGAAAAAAAAAGTCAACATATTTTCTTCAGTCAAAAGTTGAATCTTTATTTTTGGAACATTGTCTAAAGTCCACATTAGGATTCGAATATTTTATTTACATAATTTTCTTTACTGTGGAACTCTTACTTGTTTCTCTTAGGCATTTTAGCTAATGTCTAAAATTTAATCATTTTCCCCCGATGTAAGTTTACATTTTCCACTGAACTTTTGCGGTTTCTACTGCTTTGATTTCAATTATTTACTGAAGTTCATTTCAGGTTACTTTTGATTTTTTTTCTTTTTTTTGCTTTAAATCTAAAATTTTTCTTAAAATTACTTTAGTTTTTTATAAGGAATTTTCATAGTCTTTAAACTTCGGTTATAAATTTTACTCGGATATTTATAATCATAATCACATGATAGTTCTAAATAATATTGAAAAATATTAAAGCACATACAAATACTACATTATATATATGTGTATATATACATGTATATATGTATATATATATATATATATATAATATATATTATATATATATATATATATATATATATATATACTATATATATGTATACATATATTATATATATATATATATATATATATATATATATATATATATATATATATATATATATATATATGTGTGTGTGTGTGTGTGTGTGTGTGTGCGTGTGTGGTTATATTGTTGCAGCTTAAGAGGAAGTAGAAGATTCCACATTATGGAACCAAGGTTTACTTATATTGGATCAAACCGGTTGATATTATAAATGTCAAATTCCAGCTAATTAGACATGAAAAAATTAGTAAATTGTTTCCCATACAAGTACAGATCCCATGATGAAAAACATGAAAGTTGAATACTTTTAAGTATAATTTCGGTGGAGAACTGATGACGATGCAAAGAACATATCAAAAGAACGCTAACTTATTAAGTATAAATTAGTGCCATATCATGAAAAACAGAAAAAAAGGAGTAGGAGTTGGAAAGACCTTGTTCAATCATAGAACGGAAGTAAGTTAAAACCAAGCAAACTTCAGTGAAACACGTACCATCTTTGCCACGTGCAGATCACAAAAGCCAAAGGCTCTCTTGTCCTCACTGATGTCTGAGGCTGATGACGTCTGTCCACTCGAGGATAAATTGGAATCTATTCACATCACGTCTTCTGTTGTGAGTCTGTTTTCGTTTTATTCACTCTTGGCTAGGTTTATGAATACGCGTTAACCCTCTGATACTGTCTGACTGCCCAGGTTTGTTCTGGGTACCTGTGCCTAGATAAAAGAAAAAGATAATAAACAATATAGTTCACTTTCACGGTAAATTTCCTTATAAAAACAGTTGTTCCCTATTTCCATATTCCTGTCACTTCCGTATTCATCTGCTCCAGAAGGTCTAAAATCGCCTGTGAGAAATCGATATCGGAGATGCTGTAATCTTTAGAATATTGCCAGAGATTTCTTGTGACCAGAAGATCTCTCCTATTTCGGGATTCATATTTCCACTCTTGCTTACTTCGAACGCGTGATCATTTAGGCAAATATTTGGGTTATGCATAAAGTTTGCTAAGAAGATCTGTCTTATAAATTCATATTTTTCGTATGTTATATGTGGTATCAAAATTCTTACCAAGAGACATATACTTAAACATTGTCTTTGCTTAGTCCTTTCTAAGCATTAGTTTAATTTTTTCAACATCGCCTCGTGAGCAAAGCATAATACAGATGATATATTTGTTTTCACTAAATTGACATACTGCCAAAGTGACACTGATCGTTTATTGCCCAATACTAAGTACATTAGAATACCGAGGCAGCACTGACGTATCTTGAAGTATCTTAGATTTAATTTGCTTTAATAAGTCTTTTGCTGTATTCTATTGCATTTCCATAACCTTACTCTGATGTGGACTTTTCTCATGTCTATACCAAAGATACAAAGCGAATTGACAGATAACATTAAAGTAATATGAATGAATGGCACCAACGGAGAACAACGAAAATGGAAAAGTGCAATGAGTAGATAACAATAACATATTTACCCACAAGTTCAGTTGCAACTATAATGAGTCCACTAAAAGTTACAGAGAAGAAGAAGAAGAGAGTTTCTGAGTTTCCGAAAGGCTGCAAGTTTCAGACTTCCTTATGCCGCTGCTTGAGTTTTCAAGTACTTTTTCTTCTATTTTCCGTCTCTTTTATTTATCTTTATATTACTTTTCCAGACTTATCTTCATTTGTTACAACGATTCAGATACCCACTCATACACAAACTTCAGATTTTACTAAATCAAGAAAGCCTCACATTTGGTCAAGTGAACGTATTTCAAAATATGCCGTATTATTATAATAACGATTAAAATAAAAAATTCCAAAGAGTATAACAGACATCAGTATTAATATAAATCTCTATAAACATTTGCCCTAATCTGTTGATTTCATTCATTTCACTCTACGTGTCTCTATCAGTTCAGTACAATTTTATTTTCTACTTTTTAACAATTTTAAAATAGTTGAGCACAGTGAATAAGGATATCACTATTAAATTATAATGAGAATGAAATGAAATTTTCAATTCCTCCAAAAGAGGCAATGCTCATTCAAGTGACAGATACCGAAATCATTTCTAAAGAGCGAGAGAACTCTATAGGTCCATTAGAATATAGGATATTAAGAGAGACTGCTCTGCAAATTACAGGAGAGTCGAAATGATGATTAAATGCTTTTCACTGAAATCTTTCAGATATGTATGACAGGTCCATTTTATCCGATTCACTCTTTTCATTTTGATTTCGTAACGTAGCTATTTTGAGCTGTGCACACTCAGACAAACACACATATATGCGCATATACATACACATATACATATATAAGAGATCCTCTATATTTAAAATAACAGAAGGTGGTACCAAGACCTTCAACTTTTATTTCAAAGTCATCTTCAGGGTTCCCCGAAGAAGATTTTTGGAATAAAGTTGAAAATCTTCGTACCTCTATTTTTTATGTTCACGTAAGGATCTCTTATACACTCCATCCACGGGATTATTATGGAAGTACATGACATGCGTTCATACATACGTAAATACATACATACGTGCGTATATATCACATAAAAGTGCATGTTTGTATGTATGTTGGTACGTTGTAGAAATACTAACCGCTTGACCGATCTACAGAAAATTTAGCACGTGGGCATCATTTCCCCCTTTCCTTTGTAATTTATATGGTAAATCAACTTTACGGGTTTATCATACCCCATTTCATGTACTCGAGCCAATAGAAATATTACTGAAAATACTTTTCAGTCATCACAGTATTACCTGGATAAAAAGGAGAGACAGCACAGCAATATTTGGATAAAAGGGACAGTCACTACAGTAATACCTGGATAAAATGGTCATGCAGTTCAATAATACCTGGTTAAAGGTGACAGTCAGTGCAGTAATACCTGGTTAATTATGTCAGACAGTACAGTAATACCACAATAATGACTATACTAAAGAAACAGTCACCACAGTAGTAGCTGGATAAAAGGGACAACACTTTTCCTTTTCCCTCCCCCTACATGTAGAGTGTCATTCAGTTTTTTTCAGGCAACACTAGGTTGGTCAGCATATATTGTGATCTTCCTCAAAATCATGTTGACATAAATAAAGGTATTGTTTAGGAGCTGCCAATGTTAAGCATGAAAGTAACTTCCCTGCTTGATTTAAGAAATGTTTGACCGATCATAAAAAGGACAATACTATCCACATCACAAAAACTGATAAGTCAAATAGTATAGTAATTTTAGATAAAGCTGACTACATATCACGTATGCAAGCCCAACTGGATGATGATGTGACTTACAAAAAACTAACAAAAAATCCCCTTGATCAAGTCATAAAAAACTTTAATAGCACAGTGAAAAAATCCTTAAAGATAAATCAGAACTACTAGGCAAATTGTCAGTCAAATTTCCTTCGCTACCTTACCTGTTCAGATTAGTCGAACCCCACAAAGAAAATAATCCTATGCGGCCTAATATCAGTACTGTTGGCTCAATTTTATATAAACTTTCAAAAAATATGACAAAGCTCTTGTCCCCATTACTTGGAACTATCTCATATCCTCATAAATATAATTCTCTAGATTTAGTTGATAAATTAAACAAAATTACTTTTTGTCCTACTAATAGATTCGTTAGTTTTGATGTATGTTCTCTTTTTACTAAAGTCCCTATAGACTCTATTTTACAGTATCTTAGTAATGAACTAACTCACAATGAATTACCTCTACCTATAAGTCACATTATTTCACTCACTAGGTTGTGCATCTGTGATTGTAAGCTTACATTCAATGGTGAATTTTATCAACAAATATTTAGTATGGCAATGGGCAACCCTTTATCACTACTCCTCTCAAACTTGTACATGGAATTCTTTGAAAAACGCTATTTACCTAATATCAATTATATTCCTTTAGAGTGGTATAGATATGTTGATGATAGTTTAGCTGTTTTGGCTGCTGGTATTGATGCAAATGATTTACTCTCTAAATTAAACAACCAGGTACCATCGATTAACTTTACTCTAGAATTGGAAAAAGGCTGCCTCCCTTTCTTAGATATTTTGATGCATAGAGAACCATTTCAATGGCAATTCAGTATTTATAGCAAACCAACCAAAATCTCAACTTATTTTCATTTCTATTAAGCCACTATCTTAATATCAATATATAAATTTTTTCTTCTATGTTTTAAAGAGCATTGCGCATTGTCAGTACCCAATAATTGGATCAAGAAATTGAATACAGAAGAAAAATTGGGAAAGATTTATGTTATCTTTCACATATATTAGATATTTACTATTGTAAAGCTCACAAAAAGTTTTATAGTGTAACACGGAGAAAGAAAATTCTAAGAACATTCTCAGCTTGCCTTATTTTAACGGTTTTGAAACCATAAAATCATTGTTAAAACCTATCAAGGTCAACCTCGTTTTTTCATATAATAACACACTAAAAGGAATGTTAATAAAAAATGGCCCCAGGAAAAGCAAAAACATAGTATATAAAATTCCATGTATGGACTGCTCCTCTTTTTATGTTGGGCAATCTAGCAAGACCTTAGAAGTAAGAATCAAACAGCATAAATATTCTGTCAAAACTGGGCATTATCTAATGCAATATTCATTCATTTAAGTGAAAACAATCACTGGATAAATTGGATTGGTAGTTCAGTAATTGCAAGATCAAAAGATGTCTTATTATGAAATCTTTTATAATCTGCCATTATACAACTTACTTCCCATTGTAATTTTAATATTAGTTGTGGCCTGTCTCATTTAGACCCTTGTGTTTGTAACATGTTTAAGAATGACCTCAAAGATACAATCACAGACTTTAATACAAATTAGTTGACTTATAGATATTTTCTTTGTGTAAGTATGTTTGATATGTTTTATGAATAAGTTTTTGTTTTCCAAAGGCTTGAATGTGGTCAACTGCCGCCTTGTATAATCCTTTAATTGTCTTGTCCCTGTTTCTGAGCAGTTGGACTTAATCTTTTTTGCAAACCTCTTAAATTGCACCCATGTTTATGTTCGTCCGGGAGGCTTACTAATTCTCCAGGTGTGTTGGATTCTAGATTCTTATCTCCTTATAATCCCTATCTGTTACTTATACGACCCTTCCTTGTCCTCTCAGTTTCTCATGTATGTCAGTCAGTCTGCTAATAATGGATGTTGAGTCAAAAGATCTTGCGGCTACTCCAGTGTTTCACTTCCCTTCGTGGCTTGTACCTTTATTTATGTATATATATTATACATACATATATGTCTATATGTATATATATATATATCTATATATATGTATATACATAATAATATACTACATACATAATATATAATATATATATATATATATATATATATATATATATATATATATATATATATATATACGTATATATATATACATATTTATATGGTATATAATATATATATATATATATATATAATATATATATATATATATATATATATATATATATACATCACAACGTGTACACACACATATTTATATATTATATTATATATATATATATAAATATATATATATATATATATATATATGTATTTTTTATATATATCTAAATATATATGTATATGGAGTCGAGCAAAGAAATGCTTGGGAACCCCTGCTTTAGAGAGATTTTGGAGATAAACTCTTAGGATAATTATATTACATGTATTTACAACATACAAATCAGAAGATACGGGGGATCAACGCAGGCTAATGGGGTGCTGCTGCATCACAAAAAATGAATAATAGATGTTGACGGGGTGCCGGGAATTTCACTTTAGTGACAGTTCAAAAGTTTGCAATGGAATATCCTCGGTGCAACTAACAAGCATACAGTCGTGGCCGAGGGGTCCACAGCGACAAGCACACTTTCCTGCAAATGGAGAAAGGCGAACGATCACTCGCTGAATTAGCATTAATAAGGAGGAAACAAGCCTAGCGCTGAGGGCGACAGAAATCCGCTTTTCATAAAATATAACTGAATAAATTTACGGCACGTGTTTAATACGGCAGGTCAGGTCTATATAAGAACTGCACTTTGAAACGTTAACGTTTAGGAGAATAAAAAGCTACTTGACTGGACAACCTCAAATTCCCTTCAGTGTACCTTAATTCTGAAGAGATGGCTCCTTGTAGTCGTACCAATGGGGGCCAGGGGAATTGACACTGAATTTAAGATTATAGGACTGAGTTATTCAGCGACATAGGAATATAGGCTTTGAAGGAGCTGTTTTTTATTTCAGGTATGTCCGCTTTCTCTTTGGTCGAAGGCTGGTCGGTTAAAAGTGTTTAGACGCACCCGCTGGCCAGTTAAAAGCGGTTACTATGAGATTCAGGGTCTCTGTAACACGGTTTTTTGGACTTTGCTCCTTGTCAAAGCATCGGATGTAGCTGAAAGTTGACATATGTATATTTTACAACCACACACAAATTTTGTCAGCATTATCAATAACCTAAACCCGATAGTTTTAATTTTTATAGAGTAAAAATGATCTAGCCGACGCCATGGCCAATGATTACGAGTCAAGAGTCGAAAAACATTCATTACGTAAGCAAGGTAAACACCTTTTGACGAAATGTTGCCCCGCCCATCCACCAGACAGAAACTCCATCGGCTCTGAAACCCAAAGACTTTATGAATGGCGGAACGATACATAGATGTGGGTGGGGTATCAGTGCTAGCATAGTAATACTACTATAGCAGTAGTGTCGCAACAGTATAGCAGTAATAGACATGAATTAAACGTTTAGGCCAACTGCTGGGATCCTTGAGGATCATTTAGCACTTCTTACAACCACTCGAGAAATTAGTTTTTATAGACAGATGTTAAATTTTCTAATCCAACAGTGCCCATGGTAGCCTTCAGTGTTATCCTGAATTATAACGAGGCGAAAGTGGGTGGAGCCTCATGAAGTCATCATTCTGACGATAATTATTGGTGAAGGTTTAAAGCCAATATACGGTACCGGCTTTTTTTTCAGTAAATAGGTAGATAGCCAATAAATAAAAATTGCTTGACATTGGATATAGCAGTTATCAAATCAAGCTTGTCTACTATGTTTTTGAAAATTACCAACTATTCCCTACATCTTGTCAATCTGATTGTGACCTATAAAGTAGACTGTAATTTCTTAGGAAACCTATTTTGGGAGTTAGACTAATAATCGAAGTGTTTTTGTATTTATTAACATATTTTGTTGGTTTGTTCATTATGACAATTATCAGTGGAGAGGTTCCAGAGTTCATAAAGTTGTACTGCTTTGCTTGTATTTAAATGTGTATGTCATTGTTGCCAGAGGTTTAGCCTTCGTTACGTATAGCCAATCATCCATCGAGAAAGAGGGAAGAAATGCTGTCATAAGTTACGTAACGCGTGCGTTCGAAACCTTTTCTTTGAGTAAGTTGGCCCGTCTTCAAAAAAGGTCACTTTTACATTATAAGTACCAAATTTATTCAACCAACGTAATGCAGAATACAGTCAAAATTTATGTGTAGATATAATATGTATTCCGAATAAGCGTTATATTTATGAAATGCATAGATGAAAAGTTATTGCGAAAAAACCGTGTTACAGAGGCCCTGAATCTCATAGTAGATGCGCCCGACTTTCTCCTTTTGGCGAATCTGTGCTTCGAGCCATGTAGGAGGTGTGGACTCTTAAATCAGTGCTGCGGGTCATTCAGGTGGCTAAGCGCCTCCTCATAGATCTCAGGAGAGGATTACAAGCAGCCAGGGAAATGAGAAGGAGATTGGAGGGGCAACTCGCCCACGGCCGACTGTCAGCGTGTCGGTAAACTAATTCAATTAACAGACAGTTATATATTTGTATATTATGATCTTTGATTTATTCTTGAAAGGCAAATTGTCTGAAGAGAGTTAACTCGTAGAAATTTATATATATATATATATATATAATATATATATATAATATATATATATATATATATATATATAACTAGTAATTATACTTATTTATTTGTTTCTTAAACATCAAGCTACAAATGTCGTTATAATTATATTTTCTTTCGTCTTTTCATTAATAATAATTTTTGTTGGGAAAATTTGTGTAAAAATTCATGATATTAAATTCTATACGCTCCCGTGTTGTTTTCAAAATGTACTGTTTTTCTGGAAGAATCACTTGTTTACTGCGGGTATCCTTCAAGGTGTGGCTAGCCTATGACTCCTCCTCCTCTCTGTAGAGTGAAAATCGCCCATATGGCTAATCTGGTAGTGTCAGTTTGTATATTAAGCCTTCTTTTGACTATGATGTTCTTTGTAGAATCAGTATGCCTCAGTAAAGGGTCCGAACAGGACCGAAAGTACTCGGTTAACTCGTTTTTTCATTTTTTTTCCTTCGTGGCAAAAAAACCTTTATTTATACATAGCATCAAGTGATCAAGTTATTCACATATATATATATATATATATATATATATATATATATATATATATATATATATATATATATATATATATAGTATGTATATATATATATATATATATATATATATATATATATATATATATAGTATATATACATATATACATATATATATATATATATATATATATATATATATATATATATATATATATATATATATATATATATATATATATATATATGTGTGTGTAAATATATATATATCTATATATATATATATATATATATATATATATATTATATATATAGTATATATATATATATTTATATATATATATATACACACACATATATATATATATATATATATATATATATATATATATATATATATATGTATGTATATATATACATATATATATTATTTCTCTTGATGACTCGGCTAATTAATTTAGAATTGTATCTTTTAGTTATCTTGTAAAATTCAATAAAAATAAAATTTAGCTTAGACAGATAGCAATTTTTTCCTCAATTTCAATTGCCCGCCTGTAGGTAGTATTGTTTTTCTTATAGACAAAAAGGTAAATAAAGGAAAATCCCTAAATTTATTCTAATAGATAAGATGAAAAAATCCCGCATGGGAGAGAGAGAGAGAGAGAGAGAGAGAGAGAGATCAGACAAAAAAGATACTTAGTACAAAAAATCCCTAATGCTCTTACAAACTTGAGAGCTTCCCGTACAAGAGAGAGAGAGAGAGAGAGAGAGAGAGAGAGAGAGAGAGAGAGAAGTCATAATAAAAAATCTTTCAGATTATTTCCTGCTATATTTTGATAAATCGAAATATATCTTGTAAAATATAGAAAATCAAGGAAAAATCGAGAGAGAGAGAGAGAGAGAGAGAGAGAGAGAGAGAGAGAGAGAGAGAGAGGAGAGTATATGAACTGGGTTTGGCTCCCGCAGCCTGCAGGCAAAACACTTCAGCTGTTGTTGGGACGTTGTTGTCCAGATGTTGTTCGAACTACGGGGAGAAGTCTAACGCGGGAATAGTCATCTTGTTGACTGTGGCTGCCTATTCACTGGTGATGTTCCTCCTAACTGCTGATGATGGAGTTGAACAGCCCAAGGAAAAGTAACTGAACGAGGGAATTGTGGCCTTGCGAGACACCATCCAGTGCCAGAGAGAGCAGCAGGTGAACTTGGACAGGATAATTCTTCAGCTGCAACAGAGGCTCGACTACCATGTAGAGATTCAGAAGACGGGCGGAAGGGAAGAACGCACTCGTGTGATCCAGATCACTCAGGAGGTCTTGCAACAGCAGGTTTGGCAAGACAGAGCCCACTCACTCGCAGCTGAAACGTTGTTTCTGAATAAGGAGAACGATCACGAGAAGAGGGAGAAACGGCAGCTGAAAGACAAGATCTTCAAGATGAAAGAAGAAGAAAATCAGCAGCTGAAGGACAACGCGAAGGAAAATGGGCGGAGAAAATATGCCCTATGTGAGAGGATAAGGGGACTGACAATGCAGTTGACATAGGCAAACTGCCAGATTGAGAGGATCGATAAACTCCTACGACAGATGAAAAAAGACCTGCAGCTAAAAACCAGAGAAACGGCATGGATGGCGAGGCTCATCCAGGAATAAAAAGACGCGACAGAAAAGCGGGAATCTGACAGGAAAGACCTTGAGATCAGGTTCCAGCGCCTGCAGAAGGATGTGGAAAACCTCACGAAGGAAAAGTGTGGACTCCAGTGTGAAGTTCACGCTGCGAAGCTCAAGAGGAATGAGCTGACATGAATCTAGAGGAATGAAATCATCGCCTGGAGTTGCTGGAGAGGAAGACCAGTCTCTAGGGCGGTCGGAACGACCAGCTGGAAGAGGTTCGACAGCTGCGAGGAGCCAATGAGAAATAGAGATGCCTGGAGAAGGACAAATGTAAACTGCAGGAGCAACTGTCGATCTTCAAGGAATGACGCAATCAAGTCTGCACTGGCCTCACTCAGACGGATCAGATGTGAAAAATTTGAGGAGAATGTTTGTTGTATGGAAAGTTTGATGTTTATTTGTAATAAGTTTGCTTTGCTCATCCTTGAAGGAAATTGAACTTGAAGGGAAATAATGTTAAAATGTTTTCTTACAGTTTTATTGATTCCTGAAAGGGAAAAGAAAATGGGAGGATTGTAGAAAATATGAGGAAAATGAGAGGATTCGTGGAGTGCCAGAAGAAGAAGCAGAGGGTTCAGAGAAGCCCTAGGAGATTAAGAGGATTCAGTAGGATTCGTGAAGTGCCAGGAGAAGTATCAGAGTATTCAGAGAAGCCCCAGGAGAATTGACAGTACTCAGTGGCATATTCTGGTTCTAAGCCTAAGCATAGGTGTTGCTCTCTCCTTGGATAGGCGGGTGAGGCCCGCCATGTGTCCGGAACGGGTGGGTGATGCCCACCACGGGGCTGGAATGGGCGGGCAAGGCCAACCAAGGGTCCCGAGATGGGTGGGCGAGGCCCCCAACGGTCCCAGAATGGGCGGGTAAGGCCTGCCACATGTCCAGGGGTCCCGGGACGGGTGGGCGAGGCCCGCCACAGGTCCCGGGATGGGCGTGCAAGGCCTGTCACGTGTCCCAGAATGGGCGGGTGATGCCCGCCACGGGTCCCAGGACAGGCGGGCGAGGTCCACCATGTGTTCCAGGATCATGAGTTGAAAGCCACAATAAAATGTATTGATGTATTTTTCAAAATACAAAGAGGTTAAAAAACAGGGAGCTTTCGACCATTGTGCAAGCAATCAAAAGTTCCCTGTATTTAACCTTTTTGTATTTTGGAAAAATTCACTATTATATAAATGGCTGTGGCTTTTAACTCATTATTCCAGTCACGGGATAGTGATGCACCACAGATAAAAGGTATTTGAGTTGATACTTGCAACCCAAAGTATTGGGGTATTCACGAGGACCACGAATCTGCCTAACTGATCCAAAAAAAGGTTCCAAGCAGTCTTGATTCATCCTCTAGATCATTATATAATCTAGGCTATATAAAGAGCTTAACATATCAAATAGTCCAATAAAAAATTTGCTAGAAAAAAATAATACCTTTCTGAAGGCTTAAATAATGACCTGCATAACCTTTCACTCATATTTCTTATCTTGTGTACTATACTACCTAAAATTTCATCCTAGTAGATTATATCCACACCATAGGCCTTTCTTGAGTTTACATCTCCATCCCTTTACTGGAATTCATCAAATCAATCATTTGCTACTTCTATGAAATCAGCTGTCACCAACCACTCTTGTGATTAAATTAAACCCTTTTCTCCTGGAAACTTTACAGTAGTGCACATGTTTTGGATGTTAACTGGGCTGCGTACTTTACACATTGCCTTTGAGTTCCTGGCACAGTGATTTTGAATAAGTTTTGGTGTTAAATTGTATTCATTTGCCGTTTTATCTAACATTTCTTGTACAGAAGCAGATGAAATAAAATCTCCCTTTTCTGTGTGAAATCTGTTCCATAAAATTGTTCCTTATTAGCTTAATCATGTGAGGCACATGCGCATGAATTTTTAAAAGGAACTTTCAAACTTACCTTCTTTAGGAAATCTCAAGAAACTTATAACTTGCCCTTTGGTGTTATTCTCTTAGTTATTACAACCGTAAACTGAGCAATGAAAACCTAGAACCTTTTAGCTACAAACTTGGCCGACTGACTAGGTTCATGTAGCAAAGTCAGATGTAATACCACATCGAGGCAAGACGGGTGTCAGTGACGTCATATTTTGCCACCGCTCACAAGTGTTAGACCTGTTTATCTAGATCTTGGGCAAGAGGGCAGGTTAGCGTCACTGAAAGTCGTCGTTCCCCAACCATGCGCTGGATCGAGTCAAGCACACTATTGCATATATTATTTACACATCTTAGAAGGAAAATGTGCATACAGTGAGTACAAGGAAATGCCTGGGAAGCATTACTTTACTTTATAACTTTTTATGATCATGTGTGTTTAGAAAATAAAAAAAATAGCTCAACACCCAACCACCATGAGCACATAGCAACCAATTCAGACCCTCGTCAAGCGAAGGTTTCTAATTGCAGTTTTTGTCACATGATATCTCCACCACAATAACCCCACACATTATTATCGCCCTCTCGGTCCCCGTCCCACCACCACAGGACGCCCTAGTTATTAATAGTCGTTTTAGAAACACGAGGTGACGTGAAGAATCGGCTAGAGGTCCTTCAGGGGCTCTTCTGGAAGAGTTCCAAGACTTCGCCATTCAGGGGACCTCAATCACAGCTCTGCTTAGGATAATGGGGTAGAAAAGATAAATATGTACAACGATTGTGTTGAAGAGAGGTGGATAGAATAGATGGATGAGGAACACAAATAGATAAGCTGGCTTAACGAAGAATATATAGATAGATAGATAGATAGATAGATAGATAGATAGATAGATATATAGAGATAGATAGAACTGGACGAGGGACTATGGAATCTAACTGATGATTGATTACCCTTTAATATAGATGAAGCAAATGGATAGATAGTGATATCGATGGATTATTTGGCTTTTAGCTCAGACTATCTTGCCACACGATTTAAGTCAGCAATTTCTGTAACTATCAAGTGAGTTTACACATTCATACCGTTCCCAGACCCGGATAGAATAAAGTATAAATACAACTCTTATCCAAATAAAAGGTATTAAAACTTGAAATAAACGATATTGAGATCCAACTCAATAAATGAGTAATTATTTATTTTAAGGCCTTATATGACAGAAAATGCATGCTATGCCTTTATTTCTCTTTATTTTTATATGTGTGTAGGTGGGAATTATTATCTAAAAGTGTATATGTATATCTGAAAATGCATGAAGAACAGAGAGGGCGATTAAATAAAATAGTCCAACATTCCAACATCTTTTCCTTCCCAAACATCATCCAAACATCTTACCCAATCCGTTATCCTATCACAGCATCTCTCATGAAAGCATCGCACAATAAACAATAGCAAATTGAGATCATCGTCGAGCGAAAGCTCCTAATTGTAACTTCTTGCCACACGATACCTCCACTACACTAACCCCCACACACTATTACCGCCCTTCTCAGTCTCTGTCCCACCCCCACAGGATCCCCCACTTATCAATAGTCGTTTCAGAAGCATGAGATGAAGGTGAAGAATCGGCTAGAGGCCCTTCAAGGCCTCTTCTACAGGAGTTCCAATCAGGTGCCTCTATCGCTGCTCTGATGAAGATGATGGGGGATGGAAGAAGATGATGTACGGTGGTTGTGTAGATGACAGGTTGATAGAATATAGATGAGGAAGGGATAAAGGTAGGCAGATAGACAGATAGAGAGACAAACTCACAACACACCGAGTTAGATCATCTGGACGAGGGAGAGGTAAGCATAAGATTAAATATCTTTATGTATGATGGCAATAGATAGAGAGGTAGAGGGAAGATTCTTCGATTTTTGTTCAGGACCATCTTCCCTTACTATATACATGAAAAAGATAATGAATTATGGACTTCTTTAAAACCATCTAGAGGGATTAGGATAAACCAAGGTTAGATAAAAAAAAAACAGTAATAAAACTTGCAGTAACCAATAGGGATAGCCAACATCACAGATGCACAAACATTTATTATATATTTGTATGCAGTAAATACTTGGGAAGCAAGCTTTTACCTTTCACATGCAATTCAGACCTCGATGAGCGAAAGCTCTTATTGCAGCTTCTTGCCATACGATAACTCCACTACACTAACCGGCCACCCGCCCCCCCGCCCCCGCACTATTATCAACTCTCTCAAGCCAAGTCCCTCCCACACACGTCTCCCTAGTTATTAATAGTCGATTAAAATACTTGAGATGACTGAGGAAAAGGCTAGATCTCTTCTGGGGGTGTTCTTCTGGGGGAGTTCCAAGAGCCTTCGCCATTCCGACCCTTCAATCGCAACTCTAATGAAGATAATGGGGGAGTGAAGATGATGACGTACATTGGTTGTGTTGATTCAAGTATATAGAATAGATGAGTGAGGGACAAGATGTATACCTAAAGAGAAAGAGATAAACTAACTGGACAACAAGTAGAAAGATAGCCAGTTTATCTGGATGAACGATATGTTTAATCAATATCTGTGTATGATGGCAACGAATTGAGAGAGAGAGAGAGAGAGAGAGAGAGAGAGAGAGAGAGAGAGAGAGAGAGAGAGAGATTATTTGATTCTCATGTGCGACCATCTTCCCCTACAATCTGTATAAGCAAGATCATAAATTTTTCATTGCTTTGACGCCATCAATATACTTTACGCATATATTTACCCATTCCGGGTCTTTGACCCAGATGGAAGATCAAGATACAACAAAGCTTGTGAAATCGTTGCTTCTATAATTGTATACAGTAAGTATAAGAAAATGCTTTGGATGCTAGCTTTCACAGCATTCTTGTATCTATATATGTGCGTAGTTGGAAGTTAAGACTGCATATTTTAAAAATGGGAGAAAAGAGAAAGGAAGTAAAATATATAAACAAGAACAAAAAATGCGGTCATGAAATTTTCAGCTACGGCCCGGTGATAGACTGTGTCAGAAGCACGATCAAGGGTAACTTTAACCATAAATAAGATAAAAACTACTGAGGCTAGAGGGCTGCAATTTGGTGTGTTTGATAATTGGAGGGTGGATGACCAACAAACCAATTTGCAGCCAACTTTTCAAGATCTGAGGACGGAGAGAAAAAGTGCAGAGGACAGACAAATAGCCATCCCAAACGTTTTCTTTTAAAAAAAAAAACTAAAAATAGCTCAGCATCCCAAACTTCGTGAGTAAGCCATTATCCCGCCACAACATATCTCATGACCGCATCCCTCAATCAACAACAAAACAGACCCTCGTCGAGAGAAAGCTCCTAATTGCAGCTTCTTGCCACACGATATCTCCACCACAATAACCCTCACACATTATAAACGCCCTTCTCAGTCGCTCTCCCACTCCGACAGGAGCCCCCACGTATCAACAGTCGTTTTAGAAACTTGAGTTGACGAGACGAATCGACTAGAGGCCCTTCAGGGGCTCTTCTGGAGGAGTTCCAAGATCCTTCTCCATTCAGGTTCCCTCAATCACTGCTCTGATGAAGATAATGGGGGAGGGAAGACGATGATATACAGTGGTTGCGTTGACGATAGGCGGACAGAATAGATGAGCAAGGACAATGATAGATAGCTAGATAGATATAGATATAAATATCTGAACAATGGACAGATGGGTAAATAAATAAGTAGATCGAATAGACAGACAGCTAATCTAAATGAGAGAAAACAGAATGATAAAGTTGATTATTTATTGCCTATATGGATGATGGAAATGGATGGATAGATAGATGATTCTTTGGTTTTTATCCGTGAACAGTTGGCCATACGAAGCAATCGGGAATTTCTTTGACTCCATCAAGAGTTTGCTTATTCACACCTATCTCATACCGGGATAAAAAATTAGGATAAATCAAACTTGTATTGAAATAAAAAAATCCTATTAAACCATAGAGAGATACAACAGAGTAAACTACTAAATATTTACTGTAAACCCTTATTATTATTATTATTATTATTATTATTATTATTATTATTATTATTATTATTATTATTATTATATTCAGAAGATAAACCCTATTCATATGGAACAAGCCCAGAGGGGACATTCAACCTTCCAACGAAATATGGTGTTTATTAGAAAGAAGTAACAGAATGTAATGCGAAATACAGAAAGAAGAGATCACTTATTACAAAGGAAGAAAACCCAGCAAATTCCGTTCTTAGTGCTTCAACCATACACAAAAAAAAAAAAAAAAAAAAAAAATCAAAGTTTATTATGAATAAATTCGATAGGAAGTATGAAGGTGATATCAAACTGTCCTCTGTGTAAAATATGATGGGGTTCTAGGGAGAGACAGTACTAAATGAAAGTAAACTACACATATTATTTAATAAAAATTTCAATTTAAATGAATAGATTTAAGAAAAAAAATTACAGACTTGTTTGGAATTTAGTGCACAATCTATTAGCTAAAGAGTCAATGAGCAATCATATAACAAGATCTAAGAACAATAGTAAAATAAATGTAGAGGAAAAACATCAGTAAAGACATACTGAGAATATAAAGATTGCTGGTAGTTTGGAAGATTGTCAGTAGTACTTTCTAGGCCATTTATGTCCTCATATCGTGAGGCTACCCAGCCTCCCCCACCCCACCCCCAATAAAAGAGGGGGGCGGGTTAAATGATATAGTCAATTGCATGCAAGATATGTAAAAGACATCCTACCAGATTACGCAAATCAGAGTGACATAGAGGCTCTGGTGTGAGCAGAAGTTGGTCACAATAAGACAAGAGCCATTAGCGAGAGTAAATGAGTTAGTTATATATATGGAATAGAGAGAACTGAAAGAGAAGCGAAAAACGATGGAGTGCTATTCTTTTACCTTCAGCAAAACCGGAAGGTATGAAGAAAAACACTGAAGAATAAAAGACACGCAAAGAAGTGTAAAATGGGGGAAAAAACAAGGGTCTGGGAAAAAAAAGAAGTTAGAAGCAAGTTTGTTCGTATCTAGAAGGTGATCCCCCAAAGCACAGCAAAAGACCTTCCGCGAGTCTGCAGAACTCTCCAAGTTCTCTGCCTTAATTGGAGAGAAGAAGAATGAGGTGCCAAAACTTCGGGAACAGTGCATATTTCAACTTCTTTCTTGGGCCACATTTACTCACCGGAGCTATTTATGTCCAATTTTGCTTCCTTTGTTTTCATAGGAAGGGGGGCGGGGTTATATTGCTGTAAAGAATCGTAACTTGTGAAATATTCAGTTTGTTTTTGAGAAACTTCATGATTCATTCAGTCGGCATGGGTCCGACCGATTGTCATATAAATAGCAGACCATTCGTCGTCACTGTTTTGCGCCGTCTTAACTCAGTAACACAGTTTCAATATTCAACTGAATCTCTTTAATTATATTTATTCTTTTTAATCCTTTCTTGCTGCTATATACAGGTTTCAATATTCAATCGAAACTCGTAAATCCCTTCTCATTGGTTATTTCAGTGAAAAAATTCCGATAATTTTAAATAATTGCTAAAAAATAATATAAACGAGTGAAATATACGGAAGTAGCACTCAATTTGATTTCAAATAGAAAATTATTTCTGTTAAAGTCCTATTCGAAATCAAATAATGGACTGTTTAATTTCAGTGGTAATTTCTGAAGACTATATGCCGTTATATGAACTAGAATGAGCTTCATCTTCTGAAAATAATAATAATAATAATAATAATAATAATAATAATAATAATCGGCAGTACCAGTAATCAGATACAGCGTAGGAGTAGTGCGGAGTGGACGAAGGCGATAATAGAATTGTCGGCGCCCAGACGCGAACCCAGGACACCATACAAATCCACGAAACGTCAGTGAAGCTTTTACCCACTCCACCACCGCAAGAGGTAGAGTGAATTAGATATTAATGGACATTTGTAGCTCGATGTATGTATATGAATCACGGCAATGTGATATGACTTATATAATAGCTACGTGCTGTCATAAGCACCACAGCACTACCGAGGTCGAGGTGGGTTTAATGCTGGCTGCAAATCAGCAAATAACTGAGCGCGAAAGGTATTTGAGGGTGAGAGACAGCATTAACTTATAGCCTCTTGCGGTGGTGCAGTGGGTAAAAGCTTCATGACGTTCCTGGTTTTGTATGGTGGTCTGGTTGGGTTCGTGCTGGGGCGCCGACAATTCTATTATCGCCTAATAAAATTCCCTTCGGTTAAGCATATATGAAAATATATTAATTCCGAGGTAGGGTGAATTATATATTAAAGGACATTTGTAGCTCAATGTATCATATATATATTTATATATATATATATATATATATATATATATATATATATTATGATACATACATATATATATATATATATATATATATATATATATAATATATATATATCTATATATACATATCATATATATATCTATATATATATATATATATATATTATATATATATATATATATATATTTGTGTGTGTGTGTATGTGTGTGCGCTCACGCTTCAATAACCATTTCACGTTAAGGCACAAAGTTCTTGCGTCATCACTAAAATCGAAACGTCCATAAACCCGAGGAACGAAATCATCTCTATGAGGATCGAAGCAACAGAATCTGTTTGCCTTGGCGCAACGAGAGCTTTAGACAACGGGAACCTAATGGAACGGAAGCTTAATGGCAAATGGCACAGATCCGCCGAACAAGAGAAGCCGTCCGAAGCGAATGCGAACTATATTTCACAATGGGAGGGATTATGGAGGCGAGTGTTTGGAAAGGACCTTTGCGAAACGC
>NC_061089.1:81771061-81776061 GCF_015104395.2 Macrobrachium nipponense
GTTTCGGCCTTATTTCATACTGACATTATTCTTTTCGGCAATAATACATAAGTATAATAACAATCCCAAACCTCAGGTGCAGATATAATCTTAACACATCAACAATAAAAATTGAGGTCATCATCCCACCACTTACTTCACCTTTATATCATAATTTTTTTTGCTAATTGATAATGTTATGTATACGTATTTTGGTTATCTTTATGAAAAATAACCTATAGATTCAGAATCATCTTGCCTAAAGCTACAGACGGAAAAAGTTTATCATGTTGACGCAAGAAACGGAAGAGAGGTTTCCTGGGGTATCACGGGCAGATGTTCAACAAGATGAAATTTCAGAGTTGGTGAAACTGCGCTTTCCAGCCGTGTTTTTTCTTTATGCAGTTTTATAATCTAGTAAAAGGCATTATTTTTGTTATTATTCTTGATTACTGAAAGGATGTTAGTTTTTTAGTACTCTTAGAAAGGGTCATATGTTTATTACATGTAAAAGAATGATATAATCTTCATCATCATTGTCACCTTCAGTATAACCAAAACTATTTCATATACGATCATTAATCAGATTTGAATAATTAATATTCGTAAATGAATTATAAATAATAATGACTAACCAGTAATTGTTACAAATTAATACTTATAAATTAATAATATTAATATCGAAATAATTCTATTTTGAGACTTATTCTAAATAAACATTTGAATGGAAACTAACTGGCAAACAGTTATATGCAAAATGTGTCTGAAATACATTCTCATCCTTCTCCATTGCAAGGTAACTTCATGGTAACATTCTTCATCTCAATGAACGCGGGTTAGAGTTCCACCTTTGTAGGTAGAACTTACAGTTTACGAACGTATTTGAACCCAAATCTTGTCTTGGTGAAAGTCAGGAAGATATGGGTCACTATGGTTATAAATACCATATTTATGAAGACTTCATTCTGCTGATTGTACACCCATTACTGGCAGGAAAGCCAAATAAGCTAAAATATTAGGTCATAGTGATGAGGATGGTTTTAGCAAATTTATATAAATTCAGAAGATATTTTTGCAATTGGGTTTACAGAGATATTTACTCTTCTTTGTAGCCTTGTAGGTCAGCAGTGACCAACAGTGCTCCTGGTGAGTAACTACTCACTACTTCATCATCAGGCAATTGCAATCGATAACCTACTGTTGCTGAAGCGGTGACCATTACACTGCAGAATCCTAAAATGAATATCCAATGAATATCTTCGGACCATCGGCTTGCACAAAACAACTTTCTGCTGAGTAGCGTATAAAAGTGGCTCTGGAAGTTTTACACTTCATCAATTCCGGATTTTATTTTTATCTAGAGTTTCTAAAGCTGGCAATACTTGGAACTGATTAAACTGTTGTTCTTTTGGGACTTCTAATTTTAAGAGCACGTCACCCAAAATCTAATTTGATGCATTTATGATACCCTAGAGCATCATCCATCGAGGTACTTAACATGCTCAGTCATAATATTCTGAGATTTTCAACTCATAATTTTGAGCTAAGATTTTGATTTATTTTTTAATTTATCACAATATACTGCAAGTAATTTCCACTGAAATGGCCCTAGGATGAGTATCATAGCATGAGTATTAGCTTTACAAACAAAATACAATATGTAACATTATCGCTTATCACAGCTCCAAGCTATGAAAGACCTAGTAACTAAAATTGGTTAACTGCTGCAGGGCTGTCAGCGGATGCTATTTAGGATACTTTTAAGTGGAGACGCTTAGAAGTAATTAAATCATTGTCATTAAACCACTAAATAACAAGGTCTGTGAAAGGACATGGTTTGAAGGGATCTTTAAACGGTTGTGTTCTTAAGTACAGTATTATAACAATCCTGCTTTGCGAAATTTCTTGGCTGTTTTCACTTTTATGTGCATTATCCTTTTTAGGCTTTCATTATTTTTTACTGAATTAATTTATATATTGGAATCCACCTCAATCTAAACTAGTGAAGCCCTGATGATGTCCCGGAGTTATTATCTGAAACAAATGATTGCACAAGAGAACGAATAGAGCATAGCAATCATTGTTGAGGCTTTTAGTGCTTTAACTTTGAGAATGAGGAGAAAAATAGGAAAATACCGAGGAGTTACCTCACAAAAGTAAATGCCACACGTGCATCGCCATGCAGTGGCGAGAGAGAGAGAGAGAGAGAGAGAGGAGAGAGAGAGAGAGAGAGATGCATTCCTCTTTACACTCAGGATTCGAGTAAAAGCTGCAGTTGTTTGCGTCCCTTTCATCTGAGTTGGAGATATTTTCTCCACACTTTTCCTGCCACTGAAAGGTCCTGAAGGGAAGAGAGAGACTGCAATTCATTTCAGACTTTGGTTCACTCTTCAACAACTTCCTGCGTCTGATAAAGACTTTTCCCTTTGGCGTGCTGTTTTTAACTAGGGGATCTGGCGTAGCCTTTTGACATTTTTCGCTTGGCTTCCTATCTCTCTCGTTCCTGGTTTTGAAAGATCACTGTCTTTATTTGAGGCGATTCCTTTCTGTTCACTAATACTTGCGTTTCATTTTTACTGTTAATGCAATGGTAGGTACCTGCATATGAATTCATCTCGCTGATATAAAACCTTTAAATTCTTTGTCTTTCTGTCTCTTTCTCTGACTGTCTGTTTGTCTCTCTGCCTGTCTGAATAGAAATAGGAGTTCAAGACCTTTCAGTCAATTTATTGCTTTCCCCTGTCATAAATCATTAAGCGAGACAACAGTTTCTCTCTCTCTCTCTCTCTCTCTCTCTCTCTCTCTCTCTCTCTCACACACACACACGAAGACTTGATCACATAGATTTTATCTGGCATCCCCTCTCCCCTCCAGTATCATCACTCATCAGATAATTCAGTGCCAGCGCATCGACCTGGCAGGGATGCATCACCCAGCAGGAAGCGGTTGGAATGCTCTACAGACAAATAAAAGAAATACTTCGTGTTTCCTTTTTTGCCTAATAGAAATAATTATACTATTAGCCAAAATTCGATTTTTCAATGACGTAAAAAGACAGGACGTCTTGAACAAACACGTGACTGATACATGAAGGGGACTAACCATTCTCCAATAGTTTCCCATAATTTTCAATACTTTGAGACTAAGAACCTCGCCTGGTGTGCGATACGACATGTCACAACCTGCCTCATGAGTAGTATAAAATGTAAGAAAAGGTTTATGATGAACAATAACTTCATCATAACTTCAATAGGGAGGAAGCAAGCACATAATTATATAGTAAGAACAAGACCTAATTGAAATATTGTTTATCGCACACTTACTAGTCCAAAGACTGCTTATCGACGAACGAAAACGGAATGTCAAAACCGTTGGCCAACCAAATAATGCCATCTGTGAAACGCCGAACGACTGGCGCAATAAGAGAAAGAGAGTGAGAGAGTGACAGCAAGAAGGTGAAATCTTTCTCGACCAGAATATTAATGCACTAATAACCTGCGAGTAACCTTGTTGGGTCATATTAATTACGAATATTTATAGATATGACAAAAACACTGTTCTTCCTTTGATTTATATAACTTGTGCAGAAAATACCGTCGCTTTGTCAAGGAAACAAACGTGATTAATAAACGAGGACCAATATATATCTCTTGCCTCTTGATTTTTGAATTACTTTATTAAATTTAAGATGTCCGGCCAAGCACTGCAGTACTTTCGCCCAATCAGCTTTTAAGACATAAGTTGGAGTGGTTGGACTGCAAGATAAAGAGATCTAGAAAATAAAGGAAATGAAGTACAAAGATCTAAGGCTTGGAACTGGAGAAAAGATCACAGTTGCACCAAGAAGTAAAAGCAAGAGAGGATGGACAGGAAAGTTAAGGAAAGAAAGCGGGAATGGGGGTAAAGTCAAAGGCTAAGACCTGGATACAACTAGGGGACGAAGGGACACTGAAAACGCCCTTTGATAATACCTACAGTGCACCACGTGAGGTACACTGACGATACTAACCCCTTACGGATGAACAAATGTAACATTCGCCCGCATCCAACCCACGCTACGTCTTCGAGACAATGTCTCTCGGGTATTCATATTGAACAGAAGAAAGTTCTCCTTCCAATGGTTTCCAAAAACTGTCCGCAAGTATCAACTTCCGAAAGGCATCGTCTAGAGTCTTCACAAAGTTATCTAGGACATCTTTTACTATTCCTTTTTTTTTACTATTCCTCAGACATCACTGATTCCAAGCAGATGTGCTCTCCAATTTTTTCTATTCATTCTTATGAAAGTTAGCAATGGCAGCGATCGAAAAGTGTTCATTTCCTTAAAGTATAAATTTATGAAATGGATTAATCTCTATTTCCTCGATGTTGCTGCTCACCTCAAATGAACAGGATATCAAACGAATCACGTAGATAGGTAAACAAGCATGAAGCTAAAATCATGCGGACAAATACCTCATTTCTTCTTAATTGCACAATCTTCCTTCTTCATTGTGTTATAAAAGAATATGGAGTGTAGATACATATCATCTTATATACTACATTTACATTTCGAAAACTTAATTAACATTTTATGCTAGCTTTCAAAATTATAGATGGCGCTAACATTTCTCAGTCATGGACACTTAAAAAAACGACATTTCAAATTTTTCCATAATCAATGACGCAATATTAAATACTTTTTAGAATCATAGAGAGAATATATAGTATTTTTCGAAACAGTTTATCATAATTTGATGGTAACGAAAGCTTGTTAAAGCAGAAATAACGTAGTTATATTTCATAAATAAATACAGGAGAACGTCGTCTGTAGCCGTTCGTATGAGTCCAATACAATAGTAAGATACAGAAAACTAACAGTGAAAAAATTCGTTAATTGTAGACAGCAGATTTATTGAATGCCCTAAATAATCTCTCCTTTTCTAAAAATCAAAATTTGGACTCCTTGTTGATGAAGTAAATACTACAAAGACTAACATGATGATATGGTACAATTTACCAAATGTCCAGACGGGAGATGG
>NC_061089.1:81781061-81786061 GCF_015104395.2 Macrobrachium nipponense
GCTCAAAGTCCTCAAAGAGTAAGCCTAAGGAGAAATCCCGCACCCCGGCAGTATCACCAGTTCCATACCTTTGGTGCCTATTCAGAGTCTTCCCCTCCACCTCCGCAGCAGCTCCGGCTCTGGACACCAATGCTGGCCTGTTGCAACAGGTGGGCGACTTGGTAGGCTCCCTTAAGACGAGTATGGAACATATGATATCTCGCCTTCGTATAGGATAACTTCTCAGGATACTATTATAGCGGCCTAAGAGAAGCCCCTCTTGCCTCTCCCTCAACCTCTAACACTAGTGGATCTCAGCTTCCCCCGTATGACTCGCTGGCCGCTTTCTCCATGAACAATCCTTGGAGAGTAGCGTCATATGCTCCCTTCCAAGATGGTCTCATCTCCATACCGGAGTTTGGAACTCGAAGAATAGAGGACTTCGAGTTCTACCCGGAAGGCCTACAGCCTCCCTTCATAGGCTACGCTAGGCTCACGCCTTCGGCTATGGTTAGAGATGACAGGGGTACCAAAGGAGACAGTCCTCTATCTCGGGACCAGGCCCAACGAGAATGGCTTAGGATGTCTAGACGACATGGACTGTTCGAATACCAAGATCCAACCATTCAAAAGTCCCTTTACCATTTTCACGATGGACGAAGGTACCCGCTCCGCTTTCCTTACCAAGATAGCGAGGTCGACCATCTCAGCAGCTCAGAAAGGGGAACCCATGCCTCAGCTGAAAGAAGCAGACCCCACTTCTCCGTTGCTCCCGTCATTTGGAGAATTATGGGAGGACTGCCTAACACTTTCACAGCTGGCAAACTCAAACCTGACTTGGCTATGGAGCAGTTTGGTGAAAAGCTGCCCAGGCTCCCTGATAGTCTTATTCAAGCGGAGTTTGACTCGAAAACACGACTAGCCAGGTCAATCAACCTGATGGCTATGTCTGAGGTAGCAACCATGGCTTATGGTCAGAACCAATTTTTAAGCTTATGACCAAAGCCCTGACTCAAACGGTGCAGTCAGACATGTTCGAGTTTGCCACTGCTAGAACAAATTGCAGAAAGCAATGTATTGCTAGAGGCAACCATTCGGCATGAAACCGAATAGGTTACTTTCTTCTAACATCTGGGGCGCAGATCTCTTCCCAGAGGCTATGGTAAAGGAAGTACAAGCAGAGGCTACGAGGTTGAACCAAAGCCTAAGGACCGTTGGGGTCTTACGGCTAGGAGAAGGCAAGACTTGACACCAAAAGGTAAGGGACAAAGGAAAGCCTAGACGTTTCCAACCTTACCAAAAGAAGCAGCCGCGCTTTCCCTCAACAAGTTCCTACAGTGCCGTTAGTGCAGACAGCTCAGCCCTCCACGTCTAAAGGTCAATCACAGCCTATTTATGTGATATCCCTCAGCCTCAACCCTCCACCTCATACGCCATCTCTCCAGCTTACAATCCAGCCTTCGAGAGTCAAGCTTCTCAGAAGTATGACCGCTCGAACAAGGGAGGCAGAGGTAAGCGGTCCTTTCGTGGGAGAGGATCGGGAGGCCCCTTCAATAGGGGAAAGCACTTCAGAGGAGGTCGAGGGGGTTACCAGAACCAATGAGGAACTTCAGGTAGGAGGGAGGCTGTTTCACTTTCGCCACCGGTGGAACTTCAGCCAGTGGGCTCAGAGCATAGTGTCAAAAGGGCTGGGTTGGAGCTGGTTGACGAAACCCACCTCCAGCAGACCTTTCCGTCAACTTCCTTCCAAGGAATTGACAGAGTACGCAGAGGACCTCCTTCAGAAAGGAGCTATAGTCAAAGTCAAGAGATTAAAATTTCAAGGTCGCTTGTTCAGCGTCCCAAAGAAAGGCTCAAACAAAAGAAGGGTAATCTTAGACTTGTCCCGCTTAAAACTTAGCCATCCGCTGCGACAAGTTCAAGATGCTCACGATCTCACAGGTGCGGACCTTACTTCCCCGTGGGGCCGTCACCACCTCTATCGATCTTACAGACGCCTACTATCATATCCCTATTGCAAGACACTTCCGTCCGTATCTGGGATTCAAGATAGGAGACCAGACGTTCTCCTTCAAGGTAGTCCCGTTCGGGCTCAACGTGGCACCCGGGTGTTCACGAAGCTAGCGGAAGTAGTAGTGCAACAGCTCAGAGCTCAAGGGATTATGGTAGTAGCGTATCTCGACGATTGGTTGATCTGGGCCCCATCAGTCGAAGAATGCAACAAGGCCACACTGAAAGTGATCCAATTCCTAGAATATCTAGGATTCAAGATAAAACAGATCCAAGTCCAGACTCACCCAGAGTCAAACTTTCAGTGGCTAGGCATTCAATGGAATCTATCCTCACACACTCTGTCGATTCCATCCACCAAAAGGAAAGAAATAGCGAAGTCAGTCAAGCAATTTTCTAAGTCACAAACTAGCATCGAGGAGAGCTCAGGAAAGAATCCTCGGCTTCTCTCCAGTTTGCTTCAGTAACGAACATCTTAATGAAAGCCAAACTGAAAGATCTAACCAGGATCTGGCGCTCTCGAGCAAATGTCAGGTCCAGGGACAAGCTAGCCTCAGTACCTCTGATTCTAAAGAACCGGCTTCGGCCGTGGGCAAAAGTCAAGAATCTGTCAGTGTCAGTCCCTCTTCAGTTCCCTCCACCAGGATTACCATCCACACAGACGCGTCCTTAAGCGGCTGGGGAGGGTACTCCCAGGTCAAAAAGGTGCAAGGAATTTGGTCACCCCAGTTCCGTCAGTTCCATATAAACGTACTGGAGGCAATGGCAGTCTTCTTGACTCTGAAAAGATTACGCCCACCAAGGTACTCCCACATAAAGCTAGTCTTGGACAGCGCAGTGTAGTACATTGCATAAACAGAGGAGGCTCCAAGTCACGTCATCTAAATCACGTCATGATAGCCATCTTCTCCCTGGCAGACAAATTCAGTTGGCATCTTTCCTCCACCCACATAGCTGGAGTAGAAACGTCATAGCAGACGCCCGACCCCTATCCCGATCAGTACCCCTAGAGTCGGAATGGTCTCTAGACGAGAGTTCGTTCCAATGGATCCTTCAAAGAGTCCCAGGGCTACAGGTGGATCTCTTCGCATCACAAGCGAACCACAAACTACCGTGTTATGTAGCCCCCAACCTGGACCCTCTGGCTTACGCCACGGACGCCCTGGCTCTGGACTGGAACAACTGGGAGAAGATTTACGTCTTCCCTCCAGTGAATCTCCTTATGAAGGTCTTAGACAAACTCAGGACATTCAGGGGTCAAGTGGCTCTAGTAGCCCCAGACTGGCCGAAGAGCAATTGGTACCCCCTGATTCCTGGAACTGGGTCTTCGTCCCCTTCGGATCCCCAGTCCCAAGCTCTCCCAGTCAGTACAAACGAAGACTGTGTTCGCTTCCTCAGGGATTCTCAAAACCCTAACTTTATGGATTTCATGAAGTTTGCGGCAAAAAGAGATGCGGAATATTGACCCTCAGAATATTCTTTTCCTGGAATCCGATAAAAGGGATTCAACTTTGAGGCAGTATGATGCTGCCGTCAAAAAGTTAGCAATCTTCCTGAGAGAGTCAGATATCAGAATCATGACAGTTAATTTTGCTATATCCTTTTTCAGATCTTTATTTGAAAATGGGTTTTTTTTAGCAGCTAGCACGATTACGACAAACAAGTCAGCATTGAAAAGATATTCAATTTGGATTTAACATAGACTTGACAGATACCTATTTCTCGTCTATTCCTAAAGCATGTGCTAGACTTAGGCCCTCTGTCAGGCCTACGTCAGTTTCATGGTTCTTAAACGATGTTCTAAAACTGGCTTCCGAAACGATAATGACACATGCTCGTTTATGATGCTCTAAGAAAAAACTCTGTTTTTATTAAGCCTAGCTTCAGGAGCAAGAATTTCAGAACTGTCGGCTTTATCCAGAGATCCGGATCATATTCAATTCTTCCCACAGGGGAAGTGATACTTTCTCCGGGAACGTAAGCTTTTTAGCAAAGAATGAAGATCCTTTGATGAGGTGGGAACCTTGGAAGGTACTACCCCTTCCACAAGATGTTTCCCTTTGTCCCGGTTTCAACCTACGAGCCTTTCTATCAAGGACCTCCTCTCCTCATCGGGGCCCCTCTTTAGGAGGGAAAAAGGTGGTACTTTATCCACTAAAGGCATCAGGCAACAAATCCTGTACTTTATCAAACAAGCCAATCCTGACTCCTTTCCAAAAGCACATGATGTCAGGGCAGTAGCCACCTCAATTAATTACTTCCAACCATATGAATTTTGCTGATTTAAAGAAGTATACCGGATGAAATCGCCGACAGTGTTCAAACGTCACTACCTTAAGTCCTTGGAAGCTCTGAAATTCCCAGCAGTAGCAGCGGGTAACATAGTTTCCCCTGACTCTAGCTAGATTATAGTAGAAGATTCAGTCCTCCTTTCTACCTGCCTCACCCAACAGTTCGTCTATTCCTGCCTTGTTCATAACATTTACCTTGTGTCTTAGCTGCTTTATGATTGTATAGTGCCCCTTTTGTCTGGTTAGGGACACTCACATCTGATTACCATACTGATCTCATAGATGTTATCCCCTTATTTTTATGCTAGGGGATACATCATAATGCAATGGTTACGGGTTTTGTATATTAAGTCATATACATTCCTAAGATATTTTATTTTATCATTGATCAAATATTTATGTAAATTTATTTTACTAATTGCTATTTCTATTTTTGATACATGTTGTTACACAGATTTATTGTGATAGGTAATCATTGTACCTATTTGTATATATGTTAATTACCTTATATTATTAACATAATTAGATTTAAGGGTAATTTAAGCATAATTCTGATTTTGTTTTACTGTGTACTTGTATCTTTTTAGCAATTATATTCATTCTTTTATTTTGTATCTTTTATTTGAGACCTATTTTTTGTTTATTATATTTTATTTACTTTGTTTACAATCTTGTGCTGTTTCTCTGGTACGATTTCGCGCAAGCGACACGAGCTGAGCC
>NC_061089.1:81793561-81801061 GCF_015104395.2 Macrobrachium nipponense
GTCAATCTCACTAACTTAATTGTAGGAGGAATGTGTGTATATTTTCATTGTGTTCTTATATATATACGATATGGTGTACTAGAAATGATTTGAGTATGATTGCAAATGATATCATAAGGTTACTTATTAATAATATCAATAATTACAGGAGATATTTAAATTTAATACATGGCAATAGAATAAAGAATAATTACGGTTCCTTTTTAGAAAAATTAGATTTTTGAAAGATGAGAACATTTATTTTAATTACCTTTTTTTTCTGAAAAATGAATAGGTTATAAAAGTTTCTAACTGTAAATAATTTTCACTTTGTTTATGTACAACTTTCACTATGTAAATCTACTCTTATGTATCTCAAGGTTGTAAGTCTTTAATAATAATGATAAAAAAAATCCCACTACGTTCCCAAACTACGTCTAGGGCAATCAAATTTTATACGCCACCTGAGGTCATGAAAGGACTAAGTTGATCTTTATATCTGAAAAAGATTTCTAACCATCAGGGTTAGTAGGAATGATATTCAGCTTAATGGCAGGATTATAATTAGAAATAAGTTCTTGATAATTCTTTATATAAGGACTCCTCATGAATCAAAGGAAGGCGTTATAACATAGAAACCTAAAGATGAGACACAGGAAAGCAATTATCACTGCTATGCTAATATATATTCAATTTAAAGGTAAGATGAGTGTCCCTAAAAAAACCATCGAAAATGCACGAGGTAAAAGAATCGACACTGAATTTGATTTCAAATTGATAAAACAGTGGCTATAATAACTATTACGAAGACCCGTGAAGGTCCTTTTTCAATAAAGAGCTATGCTAAATCTAAGTTATTGTCTAGAAATCGAAACACCAAGAAAAGCTAAATATCCATATTCCTCATATCAATAATGAATTGTGAATCTTATATTTTGGTGAGCGTCATTAAACAGCGTCATTAAAAAAATCCAAAAACTTTTCATCTCCAAATTTTGTCTTAAAACCGACGAAGGTAGCGGTCTCCAATAAGCGTTTCTCCTGGGAGTACATGAAAACACCCGTAGAACATGGATCCTAAAGGGAAGCTCAAGGCTATAGCATCAATTTATATATAGTCCTTAAAAACTGAAAAATAAAAAGTTAGGCAAAATAAATAATTGACCATTTACGCAAATTTCGCAAAGACTATCAACCGGCAGAAAATAGAATTCCATATCTTTCAGAGAGAGGAGAGAGAGAGAGAGAGAGAGAGAGAGAGAGAGAGAGAGAGAGAGAGATAAGCGCATGTGAAGGCGTATAAAGGAGAAAGCGTTGTACATATCAGCGGTTGACCTTTAGAATTTAAAAAAAGGAAAGTATAATTTTTAGACCGATTCTAGATTAGTGCTGTTAGTATGCAATGACTTTCATAAAGGGCGGATGAAGACAAATACGCTATACGATCTCATTATACTCGTATACTCAATTTCCATACACTTATAACAGTTACATTACGAAAGCGAAAGAACAAGTTTCCTACACTGATTCATCTTGTTGTATTTATGATAAAATGACAAGAGTTTGTAATAAAGGTATAAATGAGAAAGATATCTTCCATAAAAATGAAAATTTCGGGTTTCTATCGAGGTGAAGTAAAAAGCAAACAAACCTGAGTATATCTACATATGGAAAGAGATGTAAAAAAAATCGTGCCTAGAATTAACCAAATAATAATGACATAAGCTTCGTAAGTAGAATCTATCAAATACTGAATAAAAGTTACGACACGATTAATCCGCATCATTTACATACAAACTATAGCTGCACCGTTACGTAAAAGGAGATGAAAGGGTGATTAAAAAACGAAAGAAAAAAAGAAGGATGACTGTGAAGTGAGTTACAGTTAGACGTCCAAGCTAATACTGTACAAACACTATCTATTTAAGCCAGACCCTTTAATGTACAGAAGTGGTTCTCAATTTTTGGGTTGCTAGTTAGCCCAAAGGGAATTTAGATAGCAGTTTTATTGGATATGTATATTTAAAAATAACTAAATTTCATGCTTGTATGGAATGATAATGTAGAATCATTTAGAAGATACTCATAAATGGCAAAATAAAGTTGGTGAGACCGGGCTAGTTGTTACAGCTTTTATTGCGGCAAATTTCAAGGCCTTATTTTTCATGTTAAAAGAATGACGTTTATATCATGAGATATTAAATTTAGCTGTGTATTGACTAAAAAAAATTTAAATTGCTTAAATCTTTGGCTTTTTGGAATTTGTAATTTTTTTACTAAGATTTAAGATGTAACAATTAACACCACAATGGGGCAAGTTGCTATTCGGCTGGAGCGCAGTGTTATATGGATAATTATAGCGTCAAATATCTACAAAGGATGCAATTTTTAGTGACACTAAAAATCGATGAAACATATATTTCCTACACTAAACCACAGCTGAAAGTTTTCCTTGACTCGTGAAATGCCAATTACAAATAAAACTTGAGTACACCTGTAATTGACATGGCAGTAAGAGGGAAATTATTTTTTTCTCTCTCTCAAATACCGTTAAAGTTCAAATAACTTCCTCCTCGAAGATAACGTTGATACAGATGTAGGAAATATCACTCCTTCCTCAGTGCACAGCAAAATTTTGTATTCTAAGGCAGTGACAGTACATTGACTGGGGGCCCTGTCTCGACTTATCCTTACTAATGATCACTTCCGGAGTAATGAAGAGCTTAGTCCCTTAAATTTGTTCTGTATCACATAAACATGCTACACCACAATACCACCTCATACATGATTCAGCTTTAACCAGGAAATTCCAGTTAACATTTATCGCATATGCATAAACACTATCAAGCAAGACTTTGTTTCTTTATGAGATTTTCAAGGTCGGATATTATTCTATCGGTTAAAATTGATATCTACGTAACACACATCCATTCCCCCAACCCCAGTGCCCGTTTCCTAGCTCTGGTGCGCTGACTCCACCTTACTCGCTGCTCTCTGAAAATGGCTCTAGACATATGATGCAAAGGCAGTGTTCTTCTTTCTTTCAAAGCTATAGTCCACTCCGGGTGCCCGCCGTGGTGGGGTAAAGATGGGGTTATTACATCGTCGCTTCATTGTCCTTTCGTGGGGGTATCCGTTTTACCCTAGACATTTTCCTCGCGTGCGCTCTGGCTTCTGAGTGGAGTTATAGTAAGGAGACAGATTTGCCTGTCTTTCTCTGCTGTCTTTTTCTTTGGCCATCCCTTGGGTATGGTAGGATATCTTCATGTTACAACAATTCTGACTTTATTCTTCCATTAATCTTCCTTCTTTAGGTGTCTCCGTTTGTTGATCTAGGCTTCCGTGGGTATATGGGTAGTCAAGTCTTCATAACTGTGCCGGAATCAAGCTCTGTTTTTCTTGGGTGTGGTTTTTCAAGGAATGGTTTGATTCGGTCACAGGGCCATGAAGAAAGTAAGTCCTGTTTCCTGTTTAGTGTATGTATGTCGACTGAAGGGCCGTATACCAACCCTCTTGTAGCCTTCCATATTGTTTTTTGCTAATAGTACTCCCTTGACAATTGATGGGATGTTATAATGGAGATTGGGATATCGGAGTGGGAGTTCATCCAAGCAGAACAAACAGTATTGTAGTGTGAAGGTTGAAGTGGGAACGAGAGTAGTATTATTCCATTTTCTTTGCAGAAGTGTAGCACTGCCATAGAGAGATTGGAAGAGTGGTTATCCAAAATTACCAAAACTGGAGACCCAAATGAATGAGGGACATGATTATGAAATGTTTCATAAACTTCGGACAAATTGAAACTCGTTATCCAACCCCTGGGATAAGATGCACCCAATATTCCATAGGACCTTCAGTAATGAAATGATCTTTTTAAATGAACACGGGGAAATACAAATGAGGCGGACTGAATTGCCATTTGCATTAACAGCTACTTCTATGGTGCTTGTTATCCTTCCTACTTGCTTTGTTCATTTTCCTGCTTTAACTTTTGATGGTTTTTGCACAGTAGCAACTCCTATTTTATCTATATTCTATACCTTATACCCCTCAAAGTTGTATCTATAATACACCTCCTCAAGCTTATCATAAACCTCCCCAGTGTTATGGACATTAAAGCTTGTAGCTCTGGATAAGCTGGTCGATTATGAAGTGTAAAGGGAAATTTTTATTGGCTTAAAATAGCCTCATTTTGTGGATACACAATTTGGCAAGCCCCTGCATACTCGCATGCAAGATTTCTAATATTTTTCTATTAATCCAAATGTTTTTCAATCGCGAATAAAATATTCTTCTAGTTTTATCTCCATTTCAACGGGAAAACTTTTGCATACCCCACTAATTTTATGCAGGACGCTGATGCGTCTGACTGTTTCCTCTCAGTTCTTTAAGATGTCATTTCAAGGTCATGAAAATTATACCCAAAGCAGTTGCAGCTCTCCTTAATAACATTATACCTTCTTTAACTTTTGTTCCTAACTTACAGCGTAACAACCTGCGACATGCCGCAAGTAACAACTTTCCCCAAAGGCGCCATTTTTCAACTAACTAGCTTTGCTTCTAAAGGCTTTACTTATTAGTACAACTGCAGCTTTATTTCATGGCTAGATATATACAGACTACATATGTATAAACTTGAAAACGTACCTTGATAATGCTTGTAAAACGACGAAAAGTTCAAGCGTTGACAAATTTAACTCTGGGTCCCCATTTACAAAAAACTGAGCAACATAATCCACCATGTGCTGAAGTTGTTAATATATTAACAGAGGAGGAAGGGGGAGGGGCAGGCCCCGAAGTGTGATGACTAGCAGGTGCTGCTCCTATTAGAGACAGAAAATTAAAGATTACAACTTGCTTTGTGTAACAATTAGCCCCGGTCTCCCCTATATGTTGTCGACCATTTGAATATATTATTTGTTAGACCGTTATCTAGTAAATTTACCCTCATTTATAAGTTCTTTATGCTAACCTAATATATAGGATTGAAGTAATAAATAAATCACAAAAAAATGAATGACTGGGGACTCACGAATCCGTTTGTAAATATAAAACTATCACTAGTCCTTCTAGACTATTGATCGAGGTTCAATTGCATTCAGGGGCGAATTTTCCAAACATTTTGACCCATTTTCGGTGTTTTAACATTTTTTATTTGCTGTACCTTACCTACTTTTCCTTGGCCGTTTAAAGTAACTCTGTATCATGTGTTTTTTAACGTCTGAACAAAAAAGTTAGGTTTTTCGTTGCCGAACAGTCATTTACATATAATATTTTCAGGAATTCACATATTAAGAACCTCAGTCTGAGAATGCTATGGGAGCTGAAACCGTATTCGCACAGCATTCGTTGCTTATAGCCTTTTTTCAGGAGTATTGATTCAAGTACATTTCAACTCTGGAAACAAACTTTACGTACAGTCTCCGTTCTAATTCTATTTCTACTCTCTGCTGAACAATTGTGTGCACCAGGAAGAAAAGACGAATTGGATACAGGAAGGCAAAACCAATGGAAACTAAAAGCAATGGAAACTATAAATGAACTTTTTATTTCCAGCTAATTTCAGGATGACTGCTATCCTCTATTAGTCAGCGGTAAATCTGTCAAAATCGTTGAATGCCTTTTTTGACAAAGCTGAATCATAGTGCAGTAAAAGTATATGAAATGGGAATTATATAACATCTACCTGTCTGTTAATCATTATTCAATGGAACACACTGACAAGACCCAAGAAACTTAGCCTTCGAAAATAGTCGATTGGCAATTGAAAACAGATTCCTTTGCTAAATATTAATAACATAAGGAACCTTTTCTTTCAGCTATCACCGACACTTACTTTCTACTCTAACACTGATAATCAAATATTTTAGGACAAACTTCAAAATATCAGGAGAAAATCTTCTCATACATGCCAGCGGTAGTAGTACCTACATACCGAGTAAGATCTCCTTAGTAACCACAAAAGTTTAAAAACACTTTTCTATGGCAATGGCCTATTTGCACTCTCAGAAATAGAGAAAGCGTACGGAGTGTTAATCTTTGAAAAAGCTGTTCATAACTTACGTCGAAAGCCATTCCGATAACTGTCAAAGCTACTAATTATGTAAGAGTACATGAAAACTTATAAAACAGCTATCCCTAATCCTAGCTAACACTTCCGTAGGTCGTATTTAAGTCAGAGAAATGCACCAGTTATTCTGACAAGGCGGCCCAAATACATTATAGCATAATGACAGCTTAATACCATACGGTCCGCCATGGAAGACTACTAGCAATGCTCATGGACTTATACAATACTGCATTTCAGCAGGAGCCCCGAAACTATTGAAACTAATACCAACGCATTAGCTTCAGCTCCAATTACATTTCAAATCTTTAAAAAGGCCTTTCACTACGACACCAGTTCAGTAACAGATCTTTTACCTAATCCCAAATCTGTAAACAAGGTCTACAAACATAAGGTGTCGTTAAGGATGCCATAATTCAAATCCAATCTATTGTAGCGTAAATTACAGAACAATCCAGATCTCATATGCTTTCTTTCATGTAACTATGTTTTTAGGATCGTTTAGTCCAAGTTTCTCATTACGTTAAAGATTAATTTATCTTGAAATTACAGTATAACCCTGAGTTCTACTAATACTCATATTTGCGAATACTCTTCAGTAAAACCTATAGTTCCTGGAGTTACTGTTAATATTCGAATACTCTTCAGTAAAACCTATAGTACCTGGGGTTACTGCCAATATTCGAATAATCTTCAGTAAAACCTATAGTTCCTGGAGTTACTGCTATTCATAACCCATTTCACTCACATATGGAGAATTTAAACCTTTTGTGTTCCTGCTCCAGGCAGTACTACGCTTTTGGCCACTTCACAGGACCATTTCATTAATTAATGTTGGAAGAACACACAATCAGTAACCTTTGAATCAACATGAAGGGCAGTCATGTAAAAATAAGGCTTAGGAGATATATTTGAATTAAAAATGAAAGTCATTGATGCAAAAATGAGGTAAAAGAAATATATATTTCACCATAACAGGAGGTTTACCTCGTAAACCAAGTACTAACATTATCATTGACCGTTGATATATAAGAACAGCTCTAAGTAGCAGTTTCTATCGTAGGATCCATACAAATCACAAAGGCTTCCTTGGAGCTTATTTTTTCCACGATGCAGCTTGTCGTCTTACTAACTTGAAAGGTTTCTGTAGTATACAAGACCATTCTCTCTACCACTCTGTCTCCAAGAAAAAAAATTAAACTTTCAAAATACTAAATACATTGAATTTAGCTAACAGTGATTATTAAGGTGGGGATTAAACCACTAATGAAAATGTGAGTTTTTCATTTCAAACTGCACTAGCGAGATTTTTCAAAAACTTTAATAATTCCACAAATTAAGAACCAAGTGATCTTAGACTAAGTAATCTCAATTTACCTAATTTCTGAAGTGAAGTCAAAAGCAAATATAAATCGAGGAACAGTAGTACAAAACAGCAAGGAATGACTGTTTAA
>NC_061089.1:81806061-81808561 GCF_015104395.2 Macrobrachium nipponense
CTTCCATGCACGAGAAACAACCAACCAGTCCCTTCAGACGTTTCCAGCTCATGCACGCTAGCCAGAGCAGGCGCCATACATCTCACGGAATCTCTTGGCACCCGTCCATAGCCTTGGCTGGCGTCTTAGATATCGATTTCACAAGAGTGATTCATGAAGATTATTGCTGGAGATGAGGAGAGCAAAGGATGATGGGGGCAGGGCAGATAAGGCTGCTGATGGAAAAAAAGAAGTTGGTGTGGTAGAAACTTTAGCTGTTTATTTTTTTTACTTTTTAAGTAAGAATAATTACGAGTGTGTATTTTTTTCACAAGAAACATTTACCAGAAAAAAAAAACTCACTTGATGTCCATGGTGTCTTCTCGGTGAAAAACAAAAATAAAACAGTTATCAGCTACTTATGGCTACCCTTTTCATCGTCCCGTCTTTTTCTTTTCTTCTTCGTGAGACCTTCTGTATCAATACATATATGTGAGGAATAGGGTGAGAGGTTGTAATAAACAGTCAGTTTCAGTTGGAGAGTGTCATATCGTCCTTAGCGTTCATATAAACAGTCATTTGTATTTGTCACTGTTATATCTAACAGGTTTGTGCCTTGGTTATCAACATGAGTAATTTTAAGTAATCATATTAAATGGAAGATTGAATTATAATACCATGTTTTAAAATAAGGATATTGTGTCGAGAGATCAGAAAAGGTAAGTAAAGCGAGGAAAAATAAAAGCCTAATCAAGTAACAAGTGTACTTTTGGAGTAAAAGCGTGCTATAAAATTAGCTTTAGTTTATTCTTGAATATATATATATATATATATATATATATATATATATATATATATATATATATATATATATATATATATATAGATGGCTAGACTTAATCAACCAAGAGAGCAGGCAGGTTTTAGAAGCGGTATTCAACAACTGACCATATCCATGTAATAAGCCAGCTAAAGAAAAAATCAACATAGTATGACAAGCAACTACGTATGACATTTGTAGACTACGAGAAAGATTTTAATTCTTGTCAACACTCCAGCAGTAATGAAAGGCCCTTCGAGAGCAGGGAATAGATGAATCTTATGTTAGGCCACTTGAAGATTACACGGGTAGTACAGCAATCCTAAAAGTACATAAAAACAGTGAGAAATTTCCGATTGAGAACGGAATTACACAGGGAGACCCCATCTCTCCTAAATCATTCACAGCGTGCCTAGAGGAAATTTTTAAGAAATTAGATTGGGGAATACCTTAACAACTTAAGATTTGCAGATGACATAGTTCTACTCATATGACATATATATATATATATATATATATATATATATATATATAATATATATATATATGTGTGTGTGTGTGTGTGTGTGTGTGTGTGTGTGTGTAATTATGAGTTTGTGTATATAAGTAAATGTGAAGGTATTATTTGCTGAGAGCAATACCGATAACAAGAGGAAGAAGAAAACAATAGGATAAAAGAGAGAGAGAGAGAGAGAGAGAGAGGAGAGAGAGAGAGAGAGAGAGATTTACTGTAATGTTAAAAGGAACGAATTTCTCTTTAATCATACAAAATACAGTATTCAGCCAGTTGCATGAAACCCCGAATGGAAATATGAATTTTCCCAGCAACATTTCTCACATTCTCGTTCAGAGTCCTATTCAGAATTGCAGTAAACATTTTCTGCAGCTAATTACGACATTTTCTAAAGCGTTAATGGAAAAGAGAAACCTGACCTACTTTTCCTAATAAAAATAAAGCGGTGTGGTTAAAGAGTTACTATCTTTTCTCTCTTTATCTCTCTTTCTCTCCGCCTATCTATCCCTTCCTTTTCTACATATCAGTTTGTCTATCCTTACACTTTTACCTTGTTCTTCACCTACCTATGTCCCTACATCTATCCTGAGAATATATATTTCAATTGTGCATTTTGTAGTCCAATATTTTCATAAGAAAATGAAGGGAAAAATATTTCCTTTATACCGATAAACTTCCTTTTCAAAACGTCATTTTCCCCAAAAAATACTTGGTCGCGAAGCAAATTCTGTTTTATATTAATAGTAAATGGCAGTGCTGTTCGCTAATAAATGCGAATGTTTGCGGCCGAGAGATTTTTCTGTCATATATGAAAATACAAATATTATGGAAGCCTTTCTCATTCAGTTGGAATGACCACATGGATTTTGTACACTTTCGAAATAAGTTCAATTTCCTTATATGGTTTTTGACGACAATATGAATTAAAGCTTTGGTCCATTTTTAGCACGGAATAACGAAATAGCTTTTGGTTGTAGGTCCACAATAATATAGCATGTGAGTATATACTCACATGCTATATTATTGTGGACCTGCAACCATTGTCATCATTTTCGACACGGAAAATTGTGCCCACTACGAAATAGCTTTTAATAAGAACCCACTGAAATGATGGACGTAAGGAGTCACTCTGATGGAATAAAAGTTTTTTATCGCTTTTCCTCTTAAATTCTGGCATAAGTAGTGGA
>NC_061089.1:81816061-81838561 GCF_015104395.2 Macrobrachium nipponense
AATTATGTCAAAGGTTGAAGTATAAAATTTCATAAAAATCAGATACTTCCTGGATTCCATCTGCTAACAGCTGCTTTGACTTAGAAAGACTTACTAAACTTTACATAACCAAGCGTATTCATTATTCTCTAAAGTTTTTTTTTAACAAATCATTGGCTAGTCAACGGAAAACTAAAAGCAATCGTAAGCTGCTAAAGCTACAGCACATTTGAAGATAAATATATATTTTGAATCTTTGTACAATACAATATGTACTTCTATTCTATTTAAATTTGATAATATACGTTTAAACATTTCGTTTATCATACAAATAAAATATGGTGGAATTAAAATATTAACTTAGTTATTATTGTCACTTGTTACATTAAATAGTAAACAGGAATGGTGCTCTTAAGAAAAACTGAAAAAAGGTTGCTCTACACCTGCTACCATGCTACATAATACATGTATATATTTATGTCAGGAATATCTATCCTTTGCATGATTACCCTGATAATTCATTATATAATTCCTTATATATATAATTCCTTTTATTTAATACACTGAGAAAGTTATAAAATTATTTAACATGCATTAAATCTAATTTACTTTTAGAATTATATCAAAACGCCTAATTAAAGTCTGAATATTACTTGGAGCTTGAGAGTAGTTTTTATTATCGCTGGTTTTGCGCTGACCGTAGTTGTTCATAGATGGCGCTTTTCACGTTGTGGGACGGATTTTCACAATGGCATGTCGCTTCTTGGTTGGTTATTCTATGGTATCATCCAAGTCGGCAGCATGGTTATGAGGGTTGCTGCATTCTGTTCTACAGCCACAAGCAAATAAACAAGGAATTCGGTTCCTACTACAGATACAGCGAGATGTGCATTTCCTTGTTTTGCATCCAAACTTTAACAACTCATTACAAGCAGATGGCATGGAATCAATTGTCATGAGAAATGGGACTAGCTCACCTGTTTTCGTTTTTTTCCAGCCAGAAGTTTCCGGTGAAGTAAGAGTTGGCAAAAGCTCTGAGGCTTTCAACCAGATCAATAGTTGGTGCTGGCACATTTTTAGATGCATTGTGAGAACATCATGTGTTGTTGGCAACTTATCCAAGCTTCCTACGCGATGGAACATGTCGGCTCGAAGGTCATCTACTGAAGTTAGTGATGTTATGGGGTCATACACTTTTAGGACAAACTTTTCTACGTCATGCAGAGCTCCTTCAGACATATCATGTGCCTGATATAAGTGGCCCAAGTTGACTTCTTGCCATGTCCACTCAGTTGGCTGGTTGTATCACAACTTGTGGTTGCATGATATGCTGGTAAATGTTTGTTGTTGTTGTTAGGGAGAGATGTCCTAATATCATTGGAATACCCACAGCCATCCACACCTTTGTAGTCTGGTAATAAGTAAGGCGAACTAGCACATCTGTATCACGACATTGAACAATAATACGTTTAAAGTCATTCTTGGAGGCATCAATAGCATGAAGCACCTGGTGTCAACTTCTTCATGAGAAGATTTAAGATGAGTTATACACATTCCAGTTGAAAGAATAAGGTCAGGGTTTTCACATCCTCCTGCAACAACAGATCCTTGCTCAGGAGGCAATCTATGTCACTGCCTGAGTATTTCATTGATAAGGAAATGAATAAGATTCAACTTAATATCTGAGAGGTTAATAAAATTTTGCCAGGAGCTTGGCAACTGAACATTTCTTGAATCTATCACTTGTTTAATTTTTCTGCTAACATTGATGGAATTTGTCTGATATGTATCAAATATAACATCCACTCGTTTACATGTCTCTGAAAAAAACCCAGATACAATTTTGCAATTTACATCTGTCAAGTCATCAAATGTGGTAGCTCCTGTGGGTTTGCCAAATGACCGAAGAAGTGCCATTGCATCCACCAGCTCACAAGTGGTACCATTACTTCTAGGCAGCTCCTCCTTCGCTTCGTGGCCTCTGCTAAGTATGTTGAAAAGGGAGCTTTACCGGCCTTTGTCAGGTTTCTATCGAGTGTTGCAAGTGATGTAGGCATGGGCTAACTCATGTTTCACAATAGTTGATATGATGATATCTACCAATGGCTGAGGCACTCAGGAGTCTTCTGAAAATATCTTTGTTTATTTTAAGTGTTAACGTTTCCACATTTATTGGTCACATCCACTTTACGAAGATTTGGAAAAGTTTTTGATTTGTTCTTTGTTATTTGCGTGGCATTTGGTTGAAGACGGTCTAGCATAAATCTTATCAGTAATTGTTTGCTCCTTTCTTGAGCAGTTTATAGATCTCTCTGGACATCAGAGGTAGCTAGGTAGGGGGATGAGGAGGGTAGGGTTGACATTCTTCCTCCTCCTGCAAAGCTGCTTGTCTAACCGCCCCCCCCCCCCATCTCCCCCCAAAAAAAAAACACCTTGTGAAAACTTCCATAAAACTGTCAATTCTGCAAATTGTTACCCTTCACGAAAAACTACAATTGCTATTAACATCACCAACCAAAAACCACAACCATCTCTCATTATAAACCGAAAGAAGGCTACAAATTATAATGAGAGGCAGAGTTGAAAATATATACTTAACTATGATGGCATCTCTCCATCTGTGCACTGGATAAACACAAAAGTGCTAATTATCTACTCAAGGACGAGAAGCAACGTCCACACACGGATCAGTTTTCTAAGGCTTTTCTTCTTTCCCACCGTAATCACTACATTATGGGGTCGGTTGCCTGATGCGCCTTCTCCACTGTATGCATCAGGCATGCTTTATGTTTGGCTAAGGGGTCTTTACGATCGCATGCCCTTGCTGTCATCAACCACAGTTACTGGCGGTGGGCCGCGCCTTTGACTAAAATTCCACCTGCAAGGCAGCAGTTTCTACAGTTATTGGCACTGGGTTTAGCCTTTGACCAAAAAGTAAGACTGCAAAACAGCCTTTACGTCACGCAGGGCCTACGGTGGTAGTATTCTTACACCCCTAGTACAGGGTCATTTCTTTCCACATGACTAGGCCATCTCAACTATTGTGATCCTTTGTCCTCTAAACCACGTAGATTTGTCAATAGAATCGGTTTGGAAAATATGCACCAAGTTCTTTCATTTATCTCTAATTTTTTACTGAAGATTGTAAAATTCATTCATATCGCCATAAAGTTGTAGCCAGTTTTCATGGCTATTTTGATACCGATTACCCAAAAGAACTATAGGCAAATACAAAGGGGCTGCCAAACAGTGAAAAAAGTACATTATCTTGATAATGATTAAATGAATGGATGGATAGATTTATTAACAAATTCTTAGGTAAAAGAAAGACAAATAAGAAATAAGACAGATAAGGACTAAGAGTTGAAAATCCCGATAACAAACAAAGACTTAATTCATCTGTCGCGCAAAGTTGTTGTTTTAAACCGCGGAAGAACTTTAAGTAGCTGTCCTTGAATCCCGAATCGTGAAGCCTTACACACAGATAGAAGTCTACCACCGGTATAGTGTGATTTGCGAAGGTTCCCTCTAATATTCTATGGAGTTTCAACTTTACACAAGTTGGCTGGAACCAACTCTGAATCTAGGCTACTTTTCCTATCTTGGCCCCTGGACTATAAAATATTCCTATATATATGTTTACAAATATAATACATAAAGAATGGTTCAGTGGCTTCTGTCCTTTTTGAATGCTCTCCCATTCAATCACAGACCAGAGCTAATGTAACGTCTCCGTCGGCAGTAAGACAGACACACACACACACACACACACACAACACACACACATATATATAATATATATATATATATATATATATATAGATATATATATATATATATATACACACATACAAACATACATATATACATACATACGTAATTACATACATGTATATACATACTAAGAATTTCAAGAAGTTTTTTTTTCAGGAGCAGAGAACGAAAGAAATTTCTAAAGCACAGAGTTTGGTAAAGAAATAACAAATAGCTGTTTAAAGGCTATACTCTCAAAAGTGTGCATGATAAAGAAACTCGTGAAATTAGCAGCTGTTATATAATCCATATTGAATAAAAACAAGCAGAAAACCTAGATAGAGGACGTAAGTAGATAAATAAATGAATGTATAAATCAATGAATAAATAAATAAATCTTATTAGTTAATACCATTATATATCATTGCATTATACAGCGTTATAACTTCGCTTGGAAATTTGAAGGAGATATGTAGGTTCTTTAATCAGAGGCCTCATCTGTGACGCGTACTCAAAAGCATTCTTAACTAACGATATATATCTTAACGCCTTAGTGATTACTCGTGTCAGCCCTAAACTTTGTTTCTCTCTCTCTCTTCTCTTTTGAGATCTCTCTCCATCCTTCCTTCCTACTGCAACCCTCAACAGTCGCTTATAATATCGGCACATGCTGTCTGAGATTAACATCCAGAATTGAGCTGGGAGAGAGAGGAGAGAGAAGAGAGAGAGAGAGAGAGAGAGAGAGAGAGAGAGAGAGAGAGAGAGAGAGCGATTATATTGAAAAAAGAAAAAAAAAGATCCTTGATCTAATCTAAATTAGTTTTCGTCAATGTATTTGACATTTCTATCAAATTTTGTTTAGATATGAGCTTAAAGATATTTTCTGAAAATTATGAGAAATACTGGAAGTTAGAATTTTGTCAAGAATTGGATGGTAAGCACAGCTGTTATCATAGATACTAATAGTATTCAATTTATTACAATCTCAGTTACATGCCTCCGTTCTCCTGTAAGATCTCTTTCCTCAATTACAAAGTTACGAAACAACAAAAGCATACTATCGAGAGTTACATCAATAGGAAAAGAACAACGGCTAGGTTATAAATAGACGATGTGTCGATTCTCTTCCACAAACCGATAAGAAGCCGAGTAAAGAAACCAGGAGCATAAAAAAACAATACTGAAGGGACGTATAGGAAATATGCCGATTTTCTTTTTTTTTACATAAATAGGAAAAGGTAAAACAAGAAATTTGTGACCACGATTTTGGATTGTTGGAAATTGATATTCGTCTACGAAAATTCTCTTCGATGCTCAAAGTCTAAGGTCTCTCGTCGTATAACATCTACTTTCCAACTTTCGCTACATTCAAAAACGCCCACCTTTAATTATATATATATATATCTATATATATATATATATATATATTATATATATATATATATATATACACATCATACAATATATATATATACACACACACACACACACACACATATATATATATATATCATATAATATATATATATATATATATATATATATATATATATATATATATTGTTACGTATATAGGGCCTTGAGAAGAAGCTAGATACGTAAACAGAAATGATGAGGGATTTCAAGAGGGAATTGCTTTAACTTACCGTAAACTGATAGTTATTAATGAATACTTTAGAGGGAGTCGCCAGAAAACTCAGTCGTTACTTTAAACTATTTATTTACAAAAAAAGCCCGTGCTGGCCTGGAGAAAGTTAAATGATATTGGCCCCCACGTTGGGGCTTATAGTCTCATCCAATTCAAGCTGATTTTCATTCACTTGGGGTTAATGCACACTTGCGGCAGAGAGACGGCACGTGACTCATGGAATCTGGAAAGAATCCCAGATTAAACGAGATAAAAGAAAAAATGACTTCTTGCTTTGATTAATTAATTCTCTAATACTGGGGAGAAGGAACTTTTAAGGTTTCACTGAAGTATGCAATGACTCCATTGGTCTGGGACGATCACACAAGGGGAAGCATGCGGCCATGAGGCAGTGAGAGGGAACAAAGGGATGAATTCCTTTTGTTGCTGGAAATTGATTGGGAGAATGAGGATCACAATGATAATAGGTTGGGAGAGACTGGCAATATGCTGTTCCACAAGACGTACCTGGATGTCGTGTTCAGTGGACTTTGAAGAAAATGTGGCTCTTTGTAGGAAAGTATGGGGGCCCCTTTGTCTGAGGCCTGGGTCATCGGCGCGCCACTCACGCCCTGGGTAGGCCTAAAGGAAGGCAGGTAATTTGACCTCTGTCCGAGATCACGTCTCGCAGCCGACTGAGACAGAATTCAGTTGGGTTGCTTGGGGGTTGGAGGTCAGCTTAACCCCCACGATCAAAGGCAAATCCTGGAAAACAAGCATACAGCCAGCAGAGGGGTCACAGGAAAGAGAGCTTAAGGTATAGGTCTAAGAAGTACCAATCTGCCTACACCCTTCCCTTTTGAGATACGTCCCTACGGCTGATAAAAGACTCTTTTCACCCAACTGGGGGAACTTCCTATCTCTAGCTGGCGGGTTTTGGGTTTCCCGCGGTTACTAAAAATCAGCTGATATTCTAAAGAAATGGCTGCCGTTTTCCAAATCAAATTATTAGTTAATTGCGGGGTAGACGAACGATCTATAAACGTCACAGCTCCCTGTTAAGAAGGCATTCACTCCCTTTCGGGTGTGAAGGTCTTGGCTTAAATAAATTGATCGTCTCGACTACCCCGTTCTCCTATTCCAATTTGAAGTTTTTTTTTGAGCAGGGATACAGCTAACTACAGTGGCCTACCTAACTTATAGGCAAAGATGCTAAGTGTACTAACTTAATATAGTGATGTAGTCTAGCCTAATAAATAACTACAGGTTGTCTTGTGACGACAGTCTACTCTACCCCTAGATAAGGTTACTTGAAATTCTACTTGCTACTAACCTAATGCCCTGGTACTAAATCATTAGCCTAACCTACTCAATACATTTAAATGAGACGCAATCATTCCAGAGTGTGTACGCACAGCAGTAGTTCAGCGACGGATTGTAAAAATACATGATAAGAGGTAATGATGCTTGGGGATGATGAGTGGTTTAGTTTACCAGGAGGGAAATGCAATGAGGTAATTATATTTAAGTGAGGGTTAGTATTACAATGGCTAGGGGTTAGAGGGTTAGTGCTACTGGCAGAGATCAGGCTGGCTACCTTTCTGGGTAGGTGCCAGGATCATTCTGCAAATGAATGCGACACTGTACCTCGGGCACAGGTGTCAAGGAGAGCTGTGGCTCTTGGGTTAGTTTGTAATGATTGGTTACGTCCCTTCTTCTTCTTCTTCTTATTCCTCCCAGGACCTGGCTATACCAGTCCTCAGGAGTAGACCGGAGGCACCGACTCTGGGGAAAGGCCAGAAACGCCGGCAGGAGCAGAGGCAGTGGTAGCCTGAGGGATTTCAGGAGAACACCCTACTTCGGTATCTGCAGCAACCGTCGTAGAGGTGGAACCTACTGCAGAGGGGGGCCCTCACTTCGGCTGCTGCGTCGTAAGGGGAAACCTCCAGGCTGACTCCTGGTCGGGCAGTTCCTGGTTTTCCAGAGGAGGTACAAAGGTAAGGTCTGCCGGAGGTTCATCCTCGGCGACAGAGGTAAGGATGAAGAAGAAGGAACTAGTGATTGGCCATGGGCTGTGGTAAGCTCCATGCCTGTTGGAGGATCTCCTGTAGGAGGATCCTTGATAATTGGTTAGGCGCCGGCGCTAGCTCGGGGCCAGGCGCAGAGGTCAAGTTCGGTGGTGCCTCTACGTCCAGGCTGACGGAGCTTGGCACTGCTCAGTGCTGCCAAGTGGCACTGGCAGAGAGTTGAGGTCGACTGGACCTGTGACGGGTACCGGAGGTGCAATACCTCTCAGCGTGCCCTTGGAAATGGGAGACAGAGGCTCCTGTCTCTTGTTGAAGGCTAGGCCTTGTGGAAAATGGACAGTGTCCGCTGCTGGTAGTTTGCTAGGGCACCTAGGCCAATTAGTAGAGTGCCTATTACGTTACAGGTTTTGCAACGGAACTGCGAATGGTCAATCTCCCTCCTTGGTAAGCGGGGGAGACTGTTGGTGGACATATCTTCCTAGAGGAAGTAGAATTTCGATGACTCCTTGCCTTGGAGTGATTTGTTGTGGGGTTAGGACCCCTAGGCTGTTTGGAATGCGAGGGAGACTTCATGTCTTGCCCTAGGAGGAGGTCGTAACCTCCTGGAATGTAGCTTGCAACTGCAAGGGTACAAACTTTGGAGAAGTGAGGTCTAGTGACCCTCAATTGGACGGTCGGAAGGATCAGTTTAATGTGATTGATACCTTCAATGGTGATCAATCGACGTCTATCAACATTAGCCCCTCGGGGAATTCTGTCTTCCGTATCAGGGAGATTTGAGCGCCAGAGTCGTCGTAGGCTCTGAACGTGGCTTGGCTGATAATGGCTTTGGAGGGGTGCGACGGTTATAGGGCCCTTAGCTGGGGGTCCTAGAGAAGAAGGATTGGTGACGGCCATTGCGATGGCCGGATATTGTCGTGCGCGCACCCCTCCGTAATTTGCAGACATGTGACCCTTGCGGCCACAGTCTCGGCAGAACTTGTTCCAGAACCTCTTCCGTGGCACTGGATGATAAGGCCGAGATGGCCCCACAGGTTGCGAATCTGCGGAGTCACCAAGGCTGGCAGTGTGCTCTGGCACAGGTGAAGAGTCCTCTCTGGCAGTGATGTGACGTGGGGAGGTTAAGGAAACCTCCGCTGAATCATCCTCGGAAGCAAGTCCGGGGTTAACTGGTGGGCTTACCTCTTCCAAAGTGGAGGAGGTAGGCGGTAAAAAATGGTGAGGCTGAGATGATCGGAGAGAAACGTCCTGGCTCTGACACTGGGTCAGGGCCAGGTTCACAAATAAAAGGGATGTCTGGGACATCGGAGGCACTAGCCTCTGAATCTAAAATGGAGGGTTGATTATGAGGCATGCTGCAGGGATCCGTGCATCTGGTAGTGGGAGCTGCGTCCAGGGAGATACGGCTTAAGTAGATCTCGGCCCAATATTACCTGATAAACATCATGGAATTGGTCAACTACGGCCAGGCGGCCACAATGTGGTTCCTTGGTCACCTGTCCAGAGAAAGGGCATTTTTACATTCAGAAGGACCGAAGGAACAGAATAGAGGTTTACACCTAGTCAATCCATTCAAACTGAATTTCTTCGTTCGTCTGGATTTTGGCACCCCTAGGCAATGCCTTTCTGGAAATAAGGGAGACCTGGGCTTCGGTGTCGGCCATGACTTGTACCCACTGATAGGCCGTAGGAGACTGTTCATCAGGCAGGGCTACATGGTAGCCTTGGAGAAGTTCACCCTGGAAGCTCTCCTCCCAAGGTAGAGACCGACTTGGGCACTGGTCGGAATCCACAGCATGCCCACGCACACAACAAGTGGTGCAGAAACCTCCGCAACCACCTCTTACCGGGAGTCCAGCTCATGGTCTGGGGCTTGGAAACTAGCAGAGAGATTGCGTCATCTAGGAGAGCTAGCTCATGCTTTCTCTCTTCTTCTCTTTCCTTCCTCTCTGCTTCTCTCTTTTCTCTCTGCTTCTCCGGCTTTCTCCTCTGCTTCTCTTTCTTCCCTTCTTGCAGGCGCGCAGCAGCCCTGCTGCGCCTTTATTTATCCACTGGGTCAAGTGGCTGGTCCAGAGGTAAACCGGCCTCCTTGCCCTAGAGTTATGAGGGCTCCGAGCTTCTCTAGCTCTCTGGCAAAGAAGTCGCGGGAAGCAGGGGAAGACATTTCTTAGGCTGCAGTAGAGGCTCTAGTGAAAATGAAAATAATGGCCAGGAAAGGGTACTGAATGGAATAGGAGTGCCTACTGTGGAAAGTGGCACTCACTTGGAAATGGGTTCTGCAATGTGGTAATGAAAAGTGAAAAGACTGGGTGCTCGGTGGCACTTGTGAATGGCACCTTCTGCTGAGGTGAAAACAATCGAATGAAGTGTGCTGTGTACGTCACACTTACGGGCGTTCCCAACTTGGGAGACGTTGGAATGGGCTACCTGTAGGTCAATACAGGTGCACGGCACTTATGAGGAGGCGTTCCTTGGGCGAGCACTAGTAGTGCTGGTATTGCGGCACTTCTGGGAGGCGTTCACCCTGTTGAGTGTTTCCGAAGGATCACTGACCCTTGTACACGGACATTAATGAATTGGGCGTTCCGTAAGGACGGACACGCCAGGTTTGTCAGCACTTAGGGCTGGTATTGCGGCAACAATTCTGGAGGCGTTCCCTTGTTGAGTGTTCCGAAGGATCACTGACCCTTGTACACGGACACACTAATTATTTGGGCGTTCGTAAGGACGGACACGCAGGTTTAATGGCTACCTGTACGGCCTGTACAGGTGCAATGGCATTTATGGAGGCGTTCCTTGGAGCACTGGTATCGTGCTGGTGTGTCCCGGACTACATGCAGTATACTTTAAATATACTGCAGTGAAATGGCACTGCTCATGGCAGAGTGTAATAGTGGAGGAGAGAAAGTAAAAGGGTGGGAGTACTTCAGCAGCCAGTCGATGGAGTGTCAAGAATTAGTGGCACTGTGAAATGGTAAGACCTGACGTGCACTGGTGGTGGCCAGTCCTAAACTGGTAACGACTTCCCTGTCTGGAAGTAATGAATTGGCGTGGCACACTGTGCGAATTGTGCTTGCGGTATACGCAAGTCTTTTGTGATAAAAGAAAATGAAAAGACCACTCGGGCAACGACAGGTAATGGAAATTTTAGGATAATGCTCAGTCCCTCGCTGAAGTACTCGGTAAATGAAATAAATAAATGCTTGCAAACTGCAAGGACACAGGCGCGTACGTATCACGCTGTGTAAATGAAAGACACAAGAGACTAAAATAATGTTAATTCTGCATGCTATAATTAATTTGTAAGAGTAGTACTCTTGGCTTCGTGAATACTGTGTTCTGGTTTTCTCTCTCTCTCTCTCTCTCGGAGGAGAGGGTGAAAAATGATATATGAATGAACTCCCTTATATTTGAATTGAAACTACTAATGTTCGTTTAATATGACGCAACTTGCGTTAAATGATTTACTTACGTTAACGTGAAATGAAAGAATTGCTTTGGATAACATTTTATGAAAATGATAACGCGCTCGTGGTGAACGATTTTTACGTTACTAGTAGCGGCTCGCGCTTATGAAATGATTTGCGTTTCAATATGAATTTTACAAAGACGCCGTTTTACGTTAACAATTCTTGTGATTTACTCTACTTGAGATTTACGTTAACTTTATGTAAGATTACTAGGTCCCTGTGAACAGTGAAATGACGGTAAGGATTTAAAACGATGTTAGCAAACAATTGTGAATGAGGCTACGTTAAGTGCGAAGTGAAATGAAATTTTCGCTCAGCGCGCGAGTGAGCGATGCGAGGTGAAACACGCGAAGGAGCTGGGTAGCGCTGCTAGCGCGCAGCATGTCGTTCAAAACAGCTGATTTCTCTGTAAATGCGAAGGCAATTTACAACACAAAATTCTACTTTCTTATTCAAGGCGAATTACGTTAATTTCTCTGGCAGGACGATAGATAATAGTACGAGATCGATATTATTTACGTTAAAACTTCGAGACTTACGTTACTTTGCTTAAATTGTTTAGATAATGTTGAAAAAGGAAACAAACATGGCTGCCGCTGTGAATGAGACGAAGGTTGGTTGAGACCGCGCAGGCGCGAGAGAGCGCTAAGCTGAATTCAAGCTGAGAGGTAGCGGTTACCAACACTTGGAATGAAACTAAGTTAAAAATGAATACCCTAACATATCACAGACAAAAGAATTGTACACTTTTCTTTTCCGTAACTATTAGTAAAACACTCCTAACTAGCTAGGCTTTCAAACACAGCAATAAAACCCTGGCAAAGCACTTCCTAGTTTTGATCTGGTTCTTTCTGGCATCTATTCTACACACGTGCTCTGTCTCGTCCGACGAGGACAGACACAGTAACAGAGAATTCGCGGGGCAAATTGTTTGCTCGCCGCTAAAATAAAGCTCTGGCGCATTCGCCGTTACAATAATAAGATTTCTACCTACGCATTTGTTTAACACACTTCTACAATAAAAATACTTAAACGTACCTTAAGCTAACATTGGTTATAGAATAATCATATTAATGATGGAATACCTTAACCGTGAGTCAGTGTGTCTTCTTTCCCTGCAAGTGTGCTTGATTTACTTTTTGTAAAATAATTTACAGTTTACGTTTTACAACGGATTAACGCGATTTACAAGCTTTTTTAAGCAAGCCCGGATTCGATCCTCGGCGAGGTCGACAATGTTACGTATATAGGGCCTTGAGAAGAAGCTAGATACGTAAAACAGAATGATTGAGGGATTTCAAGAGGGAATTGCTTGTTTAACTTACCGTAAACTGATAGTTATTAATGAATACTTTAGAAGGGAAGGTCGCAGAAAAACTCAGCTCGTTACTTTAAAACTATTTATTTACAAAAAAGGCCCGTGCTGGCCTGGAGAAAAGTAAATGATATTGGCCCCACGTTGGGGCTTATAGTCTCATCCAATTCAAGCTGATTTTCATTCACTTGGGTTAATGCACACTTGCGGCAGAGAGACGGCACGTGACTCATGGAATCTGGAAAAGAATCCAGATTAAACGAGATAAAAGAAAAAATGACTTCTTGCTTTGATTAATTAATTCTCTAATACTGGGGAGAAGGAACTTTTAAGGTTTCACTGAAGTATGCAATGACTCCATTGGTCTGGGACGATCACACAAGGGGAAGCATGCGGCCATGAGGCAGTGAGAGGGAACAAGGGATGAATTTCCTTTTTGTTGCTGGAAATTGATTGGGAGAATGAGGGATCACAATGATAATAGGTTGGTTAGAGACTGGCAATATGCTGTTCCACAAGACGTACCTGGATGTCGTGTTCAGTGTGGACCTTTGAAGAAAATGTGGCTCTTTGTAGGAAAGTATGGGGCCCCTTTGTCTGAGGCCTGGGTCATCGGCGCGCCACTCACGCCCTGGGTAGGCCTAAAGGAAGGCAGGTAATTTGACCTCTGTCCCCCGAGATCACGTCTCGCAGCCGACTGAGACAGAATTCAGTTGGGTTGCTTGGGGGTTGGAGGTCAGCTTAACCCCCACGATCAAAGGCAAATCCTGGAAAACAAGCATACAGCCAGCAGAGGGGTCACAGGAAAGAGAGCTTAAGGTATAGGTCTAAGAAGTACCAATCTGCCTACACCCTTCCCTTTTGAGATACGTCCCTACAGCTGATAAAAGACTCTTTCCCCCAACTGGGGAACTTCCTATCTCTAGCTGGCGGGTTTTTGGGTTTCCCGCGGTTACTAAAAATCAGCTGATATTCTAAAGAAATGGCTGCCGTTTTCCAAATCAAATTATTTATGTTAATTGCGGGGTAGACGAACGATCTATAAACGTCACAATATATATATAGATATATGCCATCCTGCATTTCAAAGTAAAGTAAGCTAACACTTATTCATAATTCAACGCAGGTTCAGTCGTCTCTACCAATCACACATCAATCTTTTGAAGGGATTCATTTTAAATCACCTCTCTTCCACTTTGACGGCCGTACCCTTTGTCTTTGCAGGAATGGAATCAAAGGGCATCTGGCCGAGGAAAGGATCAGGCGGCACCATATTAAATTGGTCACATGGTCACAACATGGTGATTTGACCACGAGGGCTTGATTCAAACTACAGGTCCAGTCGTACTCTACTCTCACTTCATCCCCGGCCTGGTCCAATGATGTTACATGAATTTCAATGGAAGCATTCAAACTGGTGCTCATGGTATGCTCTCACTCTGGTCACGGTTCCCTCAAAAGATATTTTGAATGGAGCAAGAAGGGACTGAACGCCAGTGTGAGCACAGGTCAGGTGCAATGGTCCTGCAACTCCTGCTCCACTTTAGTCGGGATTCAGCCTTCTTTTGATTGTCCCATGAAAGCATGGATAATCAAAAGAAAACACCACAATGGGATTATGCGAAAGGTAGAAAAAAAGAAGGTACCTTTTACTCTCATCATCAGTAAGACAAGGATACAGAGTATGAAATTCTCCTTCACTATTCCCCCTATCTTGCAACATAGATGAACCCACTATCTCCTTCATTTCCGACTTTGCTTTCTTTCTTCTTCATCATCATCAAGTGCAATGACGATTATTACCAAAACTCGGCCTGAAAAAATTCACACTACTTCGTAGTTGGTGGTGAGACTTCCACTGGTGGTGAGGGAGAGGAAATGGTGGGACCAAAACAGCAGAGAGAGCAGACCGGATGTCTGAACCAACAAGGACCGAGAGTAGAGCGAGAGTGGAACATGGCTGGACCTATAGTGAGAATCAACCATAACACTGTCATCTGCCCAGATGCCGGTGAACTTTCTCCGAACTGGTAAAAGACACGCTGGCAGACGGCCTTAGACAAAATCACACTGCTAGCGAGATCGCAAACTTCACACCTTCTAAGCACCCCTCCACCCTTTCCTTCTCCGTAACATATGAATAAATTTTGATTTTGCTTACATATTTCAATTTCCTATCAAGGTGGAACTTATTCTTCTTTAATCATACCCAAACTCGTGCGGTATTATTATAGGATGAATACTGATAGATTAGATGACAGTTTACCACAAGATCAATATACAAATTCAAATAGCAATCCTAGTCTGCATTCGAATAGCATAAATACTTTCATGAGGCCGAATGAATGTTTTTTTTTTTCTTTATCGTAAGTAGTTACACGTGCCTTCTCTCTTAGGTTTTCAAAGATAACGTTCCTCTTTTTTTGTCTCACAACTACCCAAACCCGTGTAATACTCTCATAAGTTGTTTGCTTCCAAGGAGCTGTTTGTCTTTTGACTTTCTTTGTGATTCTTTTCAAATGATGGTTAATAAAGGTGGTTGCGTCTTTACTTTCCTTTTATTTTTCTCAGTGAGGTAAAACGTCATATTTTTTCCAAAGTCGGATATGAATCGTTGGCTTTTCAGCGATCAAGTAAATTTGTGAAATATATATTTCGGCAATTAAATGGAATACTGTTATATTTACATTATGTGGGTCGATTGATATCAGTTAATTGGCCCTTTGAAAATCACTGATGCAACCATTATCAAATCCTTGCATTCAATGTAATTTTTTCATACTTTATGGGAATATACTCATAAAGATGTAGATAATAACTAAAGCCAGTTGGATCATTTTTGTAAATTAAAGGAATTTCTTGCAGCTGGGACGTGCATTTAACTTAATTCTATAACAAAATCTATTAGGCGACCAGTCATAAGGCAAAAAGTGCTCAGAAAAATTTCCGCTGGCATTTCTTGTTACAGCAGACAACCACGGCAAATTTACTCTATAAAGGTAACTTAGTTTGGTATGAGGTGTTGGCCAATCTGGATTTGGATATTTTTTGCAAAATACGGGCCATTTTTTTGCCCCAAAATGTCAAATTTTACCCAAATTTTGAAAAACTGCATGCGTTTGTCCATACAAGCACTATGGGCAGATACAAGCCACCAACCACTACAAATCCTCACTTCACCAATAGGCCTCTCTAAAGATGTAAGGTTTCATTTGCCGAAAGAGTTTTTCATTTATTCTTCAATAATTTTAGAGATATTAGCTTTTGAATAACGTTAGGGCGGGCAGTGCCGGGCCGCCAGAAATGCAATAACTAAAACATCACTTAAATATGAATTTATAATATTTTAAAAATAAATCTTATATGGGATGAAATTTAAAGATATAAGGTTTTATCTGCCGAAATAGTTTTTCTTTTATCTTTAATACTTTTGGAGATATTAGTATTTGAAAAGCGTTAGGGCAGGCTGTGGTGAAAATTATAATGCAATAATTTAAAGAATAATTTATATGTAAATGTATGATATTTTGAAAACAAACCTTATATGGGATGAAATTTAAAGATGTAAGGTTTTATCTCCTAAAATAATTTTTCTTTTATTCTTCAGTACTTTTGGAGATATTAGCATTTCAATAATGTTAGGGACTAATACAATAATTAAAACATAATTTAAATGTAAATTTATGACATTCTAGGATTAAAATTAAAAATAAGCCTTAAATGGTATGAAATTTAAAGATATAAGGTTTTATCTGCCGAAAGCATATTTCTTTTATCTTCAATACATTTGGAGATATTAGCATTTGAATAGCATTAGGACCAGGCCGCCAGAAATAAGCCCGCCTCCAGTAAGACTTCGCTTCGTTTATACTAACTACTATGAGATTCAGGGCCTCTGTAACACGGTTTTTTTGCAATAACTTTTTATCTATGCATTTTATAATTATAACGCTTATTCAGAATACATATTATATCTACACATAAATTTGACTGTATTCTGCATTACGTAGGTTGAATAAATTTGGTACTTATAATGTAAAAGTTACTTTTTTTTTGAAGACGAGCCAACTTACTCAGAGAAAAGGTTTCGAACGCACTCGTTACGTAACTTATGACAGCATTTCTTCCCTCTTTCCCGATGGATGATTGGCTATACGTAACGAAGGCTAAACCTAAGGCAACAATGACATACAAATTTAAATACAAGCAAAGCAGTACACTTTTATGAACTCTGGAACCTCCCACCCTGATAATTGTCATAATGAACAAACAACAAAATATGTTAATAAATACAAAAAACACTTCGATTATTAGTCTAACTCCCAAAATAGGTTTCCTAAGAAATTATATTCTACTTTATAGGTCACAATCAGATTGACAAGATGTAGGGAATAGTTGGTAATTTTCAAAAACATAGTAGACAAGCTGATTTGATAACTGCTATATCCAATGTCAAGCAATTTTTATTTATGGCTATCTACCTATTTACTGAAAAAAAAATAGCCGTACTGTATATTGGCTTTAAACCTTCACCAATAATTATCGTCAGAATGATGACTTCAGGAGGCTCCACCCACTTTCGCCTCGTTATAATTCAGGATAACACTGAAGGCTACCATGGGCATTGTTGGATTGGAAAATTTAACTTCTGGCTATAGAAACTCATTTCTCGAGTAGTTGTAAGAAGTGCTAAATGATCCTCAAGGATCCTAGCAGTTGGCCTAAACGTTTAATTCATGTATATAACTGCTATACTGTTGCGGCACTACTGCTACAGTAGTAATACTACGCTAGCACTGATACCCCACCCACATCTATGTATCATTCCGCCATTCATAAATCTTTGGGTTTCAGAGCTGATGGAGTTTCTGTCTGGTGGATGGGCGGGGCAATATTTCGTCAAAAGATGTTTACCTTGCTTACGTAATGAATGTTTTTCGACTCTTGGCTCGTAATCATTGGCCATGGCGTCGGCTAGATCATTTTTACTCTATAGAAATTAAAACTATCGGGTTTAGGTTATGATAATGCTGACAAAATAAAAATTGTGTGTGGTTGTACAATATACATATGTCAACTTTCAGCTACATCCGATGCTTTGACAAGGAGCAAAGTCCAAAAAACCGTGTTACAGAGACCCTGAATCTCATAGTAGGTGCCAGCTATATTACTTTTAGGTGGAAAATGAATGTCTGGCACTAATTTTCATGCTTTGACGGCCTTTTTGGACGCCATATTGGATTTTTGACAGCTTTTCTCATTGTTCAAGTACACTTTTATTGATCTATTTGGGTTTCTGGGCCCCTAAAACATAGGTGGAAACCCCAAAATTATATACCTCTAGGGTGTATAATTAGTGATTCATTGCTTTTTCAAGATTTTGGCAGCCATTTTAGCAGCCATCTTGAAAGTTAGGGTCACAATTAGAAAACGGCGATGTCAACACCCCATACTCTAATATTTACCTTATGGTGATGCGACTCCACAAGGTTGGTTGCTTGTTACTAAAAATGGCATTGGAAGTTACTTTAAGGGAACATGGCTGGCCGTCTATATATGAAAATTTCATTTTTTTACTGCTCATTTCTTCACAGATATTACAGTACAATTATGATAGACATTTAGGACTCTAATTGTTGCCTTTTGTTTCTTAATGTCCTTCTTAACCTGCTAAAACTTTATAGAATTATGCTGTTATTATATGAATATTTGTATCTTCCAATGCAAATATAACTAAAAGTTGTTTTCCACCATTCCCTTGTCCCGTTCTCCATGCAACAACAAAAAATAAAACTTAGTATATCAGCCATAGGTGGGGTACCTCCTTTTTGTGTCTCATTAAACTCGATTTCCTTTTCCTCTCCGACACCTGGGACAAAGATTCTTATATAATATTTGAATAAAGACGAGGAACACTGGAAAACTTTTACCGTCCCTTATTGCTCTTGGAGACAAATGTGTTTCCAGGACGAAGATAATGAAAGGAGTGAATGAACTGAATAAACAATAATACAATGAAAAATAAATTAACGAGATCCTGGAGAAAGGGATAGACTGAAAAATAACTCTTACGATGGCATCAGATTTAAATGGTTGTCAAGTTTGTACTAGCTTTATTCATCTAATTCGCTGCGTCATCTTGCAAGAACATTATCTGTTTTGTTATTTTTCTGCTCATGGAATTTCATTATGGAGTTCGTCATGTGGGATTGGATTAGCTTCCATATTATAGTTTCGGTTTTTCAGATTGCTATGGATTTGCCATGAAGAGATGTGAATACAGATTTGAGTTTAAATTCCAATGTTGAAAGCAATATACTGACATCAATTGTCCTTGTTTTGAGCAGTGTTCTATAATTGTCGTGTTTCACCTTGTTTTCTCTTCTTGATAGGACTAAGTCAGAAACATCTCAGAGTTAAACGAAGAATTATTGTAATTTTTCTCCTTCATCCCCTAAGGGTTGTAGGTACCTTACTCCATACTCTGCTTCCAACAGGAGAGTTCCCACTAGGTCTGAAAGGCAGCGCACACTACAGACCACATCTCGTAACTACTGCTCCAGGGCGATGAGCAGTCTTTGGATTGCCCGATTTCATTTCATGTATGAAATTCTTTATCATCTCATGAATTTTACGAGACTCTCCTTTAAAGGAAGAACCTAGGCCGTCTTCAGTGTCAGTTCGCACTTCTTTTGTTTGTGTTTTTAATAAAATTCTCTCCCTCTCATTTCCTGAAAGATGTGGTTAGATGAATGCAGTATAGTCTGTCGTTAACATAATTTTCTAACATTTGTTAATGAATACTCAGGCATATATTTATTTGTGCTTTGGTTTGCTTTATTCATGTGTTATTTATTAGTACGTTTTCATCGTAGCCTAATTTTACTCAATATTGTATTGCCCAAAAAGGCAGAAAGAATAAAAGAGATAACGCACAGAGAGCGGGACGAAAGCTGGATTTCAATCTCTAATTTCGTTCGTTGGAAAACGAAAGTCTCCGAAAATGGAAGAGGGGAAAAAGGGTATGCCAAAGACGCCGGGAAAAGTGTGATAAATCGTCCGCAAATATCAGGTCGTCGTCATGGGAAGTCATTGTCGATGGATGGATGATGAAGGATTTTTCGGGAAACGTCAAGTAGTCAAAGACGAAAGACGACAAAAAGAAGAAGAAGACGGAGAAGGAGAGGGTTTACAGAAAAAGAGTAGCGACCCTCAGGGTTGAATAATTGTCATTCGTTTTGTTCCTTTATTACATTCCTTGGTCATTATGTCTCATCAACTGAAAAACAAGATATTTTGTTCAGAATTTAGTTAGACTACGTGTAGCTAAAGGTATGCCTAGTGTTCTCTCTCTCTCTCTCTCTCTTCGTCTTGGGAATATCGGACACAGTAAAATAAAACATTCTTAAGTGTTATTTTGATCGCCCTTGATTCATCCTATAATGAAATTAATTTTATCCTTGTAATTGTGTTAATTATAATCTCGGCATTCTTCGATAAATATCAACTAAAAGACCCAAAGAATCGTGTTACTGACTAAAAGATTGAACAAGAGCAATGAATTATTATCATATTTAGGTTGTGCTCTTTTTAAATAACTCTACAATCTTCCTGAAGAATTTTATGCTCAGAATTACATTAAACGTATCAGAAAAAGGAAGAAGTCGCATTATACATGGAATAAGCATCACATAAAAAAAATAACAGATTAGACAGGTAAACAATAAACTGTCGTAATCTTAAGAATATATCATACTTCTTCAAATAAGTGAGCAGCTGAAATAATTACAAATCTATTATTTTTAATGTTATGGAAGGTGCTAAAAATGCAAACGTTCCTTTCTGGAACTTCATGCTTGAAAACCACAATTCTTTTAGATTTGGTTAGGGCATTTCTCGGAATCTTTTGTGTTTTCATAGCATGCCGAGAGAACAAAGAATAAATTGTGCGTACGTGGACAAAAGATTTACCACCCAACCCTCCTATTGTCAAAAGGAAACGTTTATTGTGTAGGGACAAAAAACATTTTCTAAACAATTTCTTTTTCTCCATCCCTCAAATGAATATTTTAGTAATCTTCCTGAGATATGCGAGAAAATAGTGAATATTAAGATCCACTCACATGAAAAATAATTGACAAAAATGGTTTATTCTCACCGGTAATTTCATTTATTTTTCATAAATGCCGTTATGCATGTCTCTACAAAAGATACCTGAAGGAAATTATTCGGTATTTTAAGGATATCATAATATGTACATTAGTCATGTACCAGGGAAAGGCTGAATAAATTTGGATATGGATACAGGTGGGGAAATATTTTTTCTGGTCCCCATCCCACCTTTTTTATATTACTCCTTTTGCAGGTTCGTGTTCTGGATGGCATTACATTGGTTCTCGGTTTCAAATCCAGAGAATGCCAACACACAAAGTAATTACATTTCACCAGCATCTTTACTCCTACCAGGAACACATAACTGCCACATTTATCTATACTTTGTTCACATAAACGTTCAACCTACGCAAAGTTATTCGTTTTCCTATTCTTTTATTTTTTATATAGTAACAAATAAAAGGTTCTGGATTATTAAAGCCGAGTTTTGACCATGAAAGGAGGCGTGTTTACATAACTAGAGCTCTTTCAACCTTCCTCGTCTGTCCTTAAGCGGTTATTTTTATCGCACCTTCCTCACGGGAGTTACATAAATTGTGAACATTGCTTATTTTTTATTTCTTTTATACTTTTTCATCTCACGTCTGATATTTACTCTACACATTTTCTTTTAGTATTTTCACAACGAGCATCGGCAATGTGCTGCCAAGAAGAGCTCCCTTTTTCAAAGTTTGCAAATGCAGTGATAAAAACAAAGGATTATATACATAAATTTAAGCGAATCACCTTATAAAAGAATAACCAAAAGTAATCGAAAAATCACTTTATATTCTATAATTTTCAAACGAAGTAAATGTTTTTACTTACTAACTAAGCAATGTTACGACACAGAATAAAGTTTAATCCATATGGAAGATTTCATAGACATTTCAAAGAGTGGGAGATTAAAAGTCATTCATAAAAATGTGAAGCAAGAGGATTATTCGAGGGATTTTCAGCTGATCTTGTATTCAGTCTGCATCTTCACTCCATTTTCATTGTCAGACCTTTTCATGAATTATTTTTCCTCATCGTTGGAATAAAGAACTCGTTGTCTTCCTGCCTATCTGGGGATAATATTATCACTATTAGTTATTTCTACATTGTTTTGAAAAACTGTCTTACATTTCATGAAAACTAATTAGCCTTTTGCCCATACAATCATTATTCTTATTATCATATATCAGTCAATCACTCTGCATTTACTACTATAAAAGGAAAACTCATCCTAAAATGCTGCTTTATTCGTTACTTGAAAACATATTGTTTGCATTATTCAAAACTCATCCAATACTTAGTTTAAAACCATTAGACTTTTTACTGTACTTAATGCCTTTAATGTTATCGTAAACCTTCATCCAATACAACATGGGTTTTCCTTGTGCAAAGGTAATCCTGTATTCGGTGAAAAACGGTGACTACTTTTTAATATCAGGGAAAATTTTTCCCTTTTTCTTACTGTTATAATGACCTGTTTCTAGTGAACTTTAACTGTTTTATTACAACTCGACTCTCCGCCTTCTTTGTGTTTTGCCAACGAATTTTGAATTATCAATTTTTTTTTTCCTGGTGTATCGTCCGAAGAGATATAACGCATTAATTGACTTATCTGTTCGTTGTGATTGGTTTTAATGTACCTTGGCCTTAACCTTTATCATGCATATTCAATACCCTCTGTCGCGCATAGTGAGGTTAAAGGACACTAGGAATTTGCCGCAGACGGGAAATGTTTCTTACGAAATAATTTTTCATTTTCTATTTTTTTTTTTTTTTTTTTTTTTTTACGGCAGAGACCCGAGACTGGCGTGCCTGGACATAAGCATTGTACCACAAGTATGAGTTAATACGTATTCATTAACAATGACAAAGCAGATTCTTAAAAAAAAAAAGGTTCGTCTCATTAACTATGGAAACGTAATGGGAGATAAAGAATTCCGCATTCTGAAACTGAACAACAGGAAGGATTTCATTGTTTCATTTTTCCTTTCCTTGATGATGGAGTTTGAGGTGAATTTCGTTTTTAGTCCATTCATTGCTTTTTCTTTTCATTCATTTCCTCTCCCAATCCGAGATATTTAAGAAAAAAATCAAAATGAAGAACTGAAACAACGAAATAAATAAACTATTTTGCTTTGTTTTCTTTATTCTAATGTACACACCACATTCACTATTTTCTTT
>NC_061089.1:81843561-81846061 GCF_015104395.2 Macrobrachium nipponense
ACTCTATTCACAGCATAGCGAGACTCAACAAAAATGGTGTAATTTTTATTTGAACGATATCCTCTCCAAGCACTGAATTTGGTCTGTTGCTTAAGGTAAGCATCTACATGTAACATCAAACCATAGCCATCAGCATTCCATTTAACTTCTTGGGATTGGGATCTAACATAGGGTCTGAAATATCAAGTGCCTTACAAGCTTCAGTAGTGCGATATCAACTGGAACTAGATTTTAGCAAGACTATTTTCCAATGGTGGCTAGGAATAGTGAATGACAGATATTTCCATCTCAATGGCGTAATGATCATAAGTGTCTGTATATTAGTAGACCTTGAATTTGATAATAACTGGAACATCTGTAAAAATGAGATCTAAGCTATTACCAGAAATATGCCCTGGTTACTCAATTAGCTGACCAAAATAGAAGGATACACAGAATCGAGAACAGATCGGCCATGTTGATCTGTGGAATTTGAATTTAGCCACTCGCTGTGCTTTGCACTGCAGTCTCTACAAATAACGAATGAAACTTTTGAATCCTGTGACTGAGCCATACTAATCCTTTCTATGAGACAGAAATATATATAATCTTCAATATTTGGACGGCAGTAAACAATAAATATGTAATCATTGTAGAACTTAATGAAGATTTTAAAATAAAGAAATTTATCGCAACTACACTACAAATTTTTCTTACAAAAAACAGGTTGCCCGGACTTCGCGTATACAACCGTACGTTGCACATCTGGGATGTTACGACGATAAATAAAGTCAGGGTCATCAAACCCTGGAATTGAAAGGCAGCCTTTGACTGTTACTACTTACAAGAGTCTCAGATAAAAACATCAAATCGTAGTTACTGGCACAAATCTGGATATCAGGAAAATTGGTCCTTAAGCACTGAATATTTGAGCAAAGTACGTTGAAATTTTTCTTACTGTAATGAGTAACAGGCCAAGGGTTCAGTTCAATAACTCTCGAAAGAATTGAAATTCTTAACATAAAATCTGTAGAAAAACTAATAAATAGACTGAGAACGACCATAACATTACAAAACTCTATAGAACAATAAACATTAATAATACCACCAACAACAACAGTATCTACATTATTTACAAAAATACTGTTCAAAGTATAAATAAACCAGACCATATGTCATTAAAAAAGTGCCAGAAGCAACTGGCCAACAAGGTGGGGTCAGCGTACCTTGTAAGGCAAATAAGAAACCTACCAAGTTTCCCACAAAAACTTAGGGAGGACAGTCAGGTTGGTTTTAGAAAATAAAAAGTCTCAAAAGGAAAAATAATAGGTAAAGATGAAGGAACTTTCCTGATAATCCACCCAACAACTTTTGCTGTCTCATCAGCCTATCCTACACACTTTTCGAATAAAAAAGAAAAGGAAAAAAAAAGATGATAAATGCCTGATTGTACCCTCACACATGGGCTGTGGCACATTCCGAGGTTGGAGAGCAAGGTTTGTATTGAGAGTATCCTTTTAGAAGGGTTGCCTACCAAGACTACAGGGTCCCTTCTACCTGTGGGTTTGGATTTCGGAGTTTCTTTCTCCTAAAACAGTTGCCTGCCAAGACTAAAGAGTCCCTTCTACCCTAACTCGTGTAGGCAAGGACGTCGCACCCTTTTATGGAGGTCACCTTCAATAGAAGCTGTGAGTGAGAGCTCATGTTCACTAAGTATCAAATGTAGTGCCTGTTAGAATCTTAATGTGAGGTTTTACACACACACACACACACACACACACACACAGAGAGAGAGAGAGAGAGAGAGAGAGGAGCAGAGATTTAAGCAAATTCAAAATATATATCGAATTCATAATTTAGAACATGCATCCATGGCTAACCACTGAAGGACTGAAGTTATAATTCTGAACAGCTCAGACAGCACAAACACTAGTTGGGATAAATAACCATATGCATTTGTTGAAATAATTTGATACACCTGCTGAAGAAGCCCTTGAAAACTCTGAAAAATCCTCCGGAACCCTGGAACTGTGGATCTTATTCCCAGCTTTAACCCATTTTTGTATGGGGTCGCCGTTATGCATGAGTTGCTATCGATTTCTGTCCTGTGCATCGTTCTCGTTAATACTTTTCCATTGCATATCTTCCCCTACACAATCACACCATCTCTTTCTTGGTCTTCCATTCTTCCTTCTACTCCGCACTTCCATTTCCATCGTATGTCTTCTAACATGATGTTCCTCTCTTCGTAACAGGTGTACATACCATCGCAGCCTTCCTTCCTGTATTTTCTTTGATGTATCAACTACCTTTGTCGATCCTCTTTTATGCTCATTTCTAATCCTATCTTCCCTTATTACTCCCGACATCCATCTCAACATTCTCATTTCTGCTACATCCATCTTCTTCTCCTCTGTTTTCCACATACTTGCTGTTTCTGTTACCATATAACTTGATGGTCTGACCACCGTCCTATGAAACTTTCTCTTCAATTTCAGAAAAACCTTCTTGTCACAGAAGA
>NC_061089.1:81853561-81858561 GCF_015104395.2 Macrobrachium nipponense
GAGGACAACCCAGTATTTGCACACTTGCTCATATCATCACAAGTCAAGTGGTCTGTAACTTATCAGGCCTGTTAACACTTTGACTCACTATAATATTTCATTTACAATTTGTTCAAGATGAAATGGAAATATATTTAAAAATGAGAATGAAATGGAGAATCCCATATGGAAAATAACATTTGAACTGGTATCAGACTCCACACTTAAGGAACGTCTTGGGGTTCATTAAGGCAGCTCTACCAATCATTGCCAATAAATAGCCTTTCACATGTCTCTGTATTATTTTGTTGGTTAGTTGTTCTCAGAAATTGATAATTACTGAATAATATCATTATACAGTGCTGGAAATTCCTTATTGTCCTGACGAGGATGGCCATTTTGGATACTGGCCTAGAAAACACATTTCCCCAAGGTTGATTTTGGTTTAATTTTTTTACACCTTATTGGCATCAGAATGAAGAGTTTAGTACAAAAAAAAGACATAAAAAATGTCTGGGTCCATGTCAATTTCTACTGTATCTTTAGGTAAGGGAGGGGGTGAGATGGGGTGAAAAATAAAATGTCAAAAGTGACGATATTAGAGTCTAACCCTTTGTTTTCAAGGCCGCTGAGGTGAATGGTGACATTCCCGATGCCTTTCAAGTCCAAGTTCAGCCCCGATAGGAATGGGGAGTGAGAAGGAGTGAAATACAAAATGTAAAAAATGCTGGGCAACGTTTCAGAAGCAACTATCGGAACAGGGCTTTGCCATGTTGGTCAGCAAGTGATGCCTAAATCTGCTTCGTTTTATATCCATTTTAGTTTTCTGTAAAAGAAAACTATTGAAATGGCTTTGTCTGTCCGTCCAAACTTTTTCTGTCCGCCCTCAGACCTTAAAACTACTGAGGCTAGAAAATTGTAAATTGGTTATGTTGATCATCCACCCTCCCCCAGTTCATCAAACATACCAAATTGCAGCCCTCTAGCCTCAGTTGCTTTTAATACATACATTAAATACCTTACCTTCTATATACTTCCCTCTGTATGGCTCCTCTCTATATGCTCCCTTCTGTGCTTGTATGCTCCCTTCAAAATCTCCATTCTGTATGTTCCCTTCTGTATATTCCCTTCTGTATGCTCCCTTCTTTATACTTCCTTCTGTATGCTGCCTTCTAAATGTTCCATTCTATATGCTCCCTTTTATATGCTTCCTTCTGTATGCTCCCTTCTATAGGCTCCCTATTATAGGCTCCCTTCTGTATATTCCCTTCTGTATGCTCCCTTCTAGTATGCTCCCTTCTATATGCTCCCGTCTATAGGCTCCCCTTTGTGTACTCCCTTCTGTATGCTCCTTTCTATATGCTCCCTTTTGTGCTTCTGTATGCTCCGTTCTATGGGCTCCCTTCTGTATATTCCCTTTTGTATACTCCTTTCTATAAGCTCCCTTCTGTGCTTTTGTATGCTCCCTTATGTTGGCTCCCATTTGTATACTCCTTTCTGTATGCTCCTTGCAATATGACCCATTCTGTATGCTTCCTTCTGCATGCTCCCTGCTGTATGCTGCCTCCTAAATGGTTCATTCTATAGGCTCTTTTCTATATGCTCGTTTCTTTATGATCCCCCCTGTGCGTCTGTGGAAAATTCGTCTAAACAAAATGAAGAAAGAATCTGAAGAAGTTGAAGAGTATACAAAACCTTTATTAATATTCATATAATCATAATGAGAAAACTATGAGACTAAACATGAATGACGAATCCAAACTACAAACTCCCCCCTCTCTTTCTCACTTTGTGAACTTCCAGTACAAAATGTTGTGTAAATATTTGGGCAGGGAGTTTCCTTTAATCGAAAAGTTTTGTTTTATCAAAGCAATTACTGATATTTCATCTGTTCAACCAGCTGATTCCAAATGACAATGTTGTCTATTTAGTAGCAAAATATCAAGGGACAAATATTGTCTTGCTTCGAAAATCAGACTATATATTTTGAACGGAATTTCGTATAAATACTCAGATTTGACGTTTAACAAGGGTTGTATTTACATTTGCCTAAAACGAAAAACATTTCTAAATTAGTGTCATTTTCATAACGTTTACATAAGCGTGTAGGAAGCACATGCATTGTTTGAATAGGTTTACAATCATTCACGAATTTCTTTATAATTGCAGAAGACAGAGCAAATACATAGCATATTGGTTTTTACCACCATGGTAATTATATGAGTAACCAATCATCAACAGAATCATCATCGTTGCATATTAGAAAATGGCTGATAAGTTTAACAATTAAATTCAGGTATATCATGGCAATCTCGTATCAATCATGATCATTTATTGTTAAACAGACAAATACATTTCAGATATCATCTTTTATCTCTAGTTTATAAAACTCAAAATACACAAAAATAAGTATAATAATTATATTTTATTATTTTATATTAATTGGGGCGACCACCTGGCCACTTCCAGCCCTTTTTGCAGAGACGGAATTCGATGCATTTTTGCTCAAAACAGAGGAGCTGACGCCATTCTATCGATAGGACGACGCATTTTAATACTGGAAGTAAGGGTCTCAGATTTTGCTATAATTCATTTTTCTCATAAGCTAGCGAATCAAATCAACTGGAATATCCACAGTACCATTTTGCTAGAATAACATACCCTTACATGTAAATATCTTAACTTAATATAATGTCAATAAGAAGTTTACAATCTCAAGTCTTGATCAGTTTTTCAATCAGAACTAAAAATGCAATTGTCTAACTAGATGTTTGACTGCCAACAAAAAAGTAGGCATTCGTGTGTTGTCACTGAGAAGTATGAAAGGATTCTGTTGGCACACTAAAGTGCAAATAACTAACATTTATTGTATATTATTTTTAGCTTGTTAAATTATGAATTAAGCAGTACATTTTCGTGGATTATCTTAGTCTAAAACCTGGCACGTTGGCAATGCTGGCAGCACCGGTCCAAGGAATGTAAACAATGCCAACATAAAGGCAAGAATTTCGTCTTACCATGGGCATACATAAAACGATTATCAGCACAATTTAAAGGCTTAAGAAACAAACGTTTATTATTTATTATTTTCAGCATGTTAAATTATATTTAAAGTGGTACATTGACGGCGGATCCCTTCTTTGAGAATCGAGTAGGTTGGCAATTTCAACTGCATTGTCTACGTTGAACGAATGTTTTTACTTTAATCAGAGAATGATAATATGTTCTAAATATATTCTAACTCGTCGAGATATGTAAGAGATAAGGAAGGAAGATGGGTGATGAGAAGATGGAGGATGCAATACAAGACGGGGGAAGATGACTGGAAGGTTGGTGATGGGACGACAAGGGATGGGGCAGAAGATAAGGGTTGCAATAGATGGGCGATACAATAGAAGATGCGGAAAGTAACTGGAAGGTAGGTGGAGAAGATGAGAGGTGCACTATATATATATATATATATATATATATATATATATATATATATATATATATATATATATATATATACATATATGTGTGTATATATATATATATATATATATATATCTATATATATATATATATATATATATATATAATATATATATATATATGTATATATATATATATATATATATATATATATATATATCTCTATATATATATATATCTATATATATATATATATATATATATATATATATATAGATATATATAGATATATATAGAGAGAGAGAGAGAGAGAGAGAGAGAGAGAGAGAGAGAGAGAGAGAGAGAGAGAGAGATACACTTGCAAAGAGTTAAACTGTGATATTCTGCCATAAGCCATCCGAAACGAATGAAATGAACGGGAGAAGAAAATCTATAGGGAAATGAAAAACGAAAAATACTCTGTAAAATCACTTCTACCGAGAATGGAAGACCCTCGAGTAACTGACATTCTCGGAAACGGACACTTTTCGAACCCATATGTCTGCCATCCCAATTGAGAAGAGAGGCACGTGTCCCTTCTTTTCCCCTCGAGGAAGACGCACCTCCTTTGTTTGCTAATGCTATATTAGCATCCGGTTCATCTTCTATACTAATAGTAGTTTCATAATCACTTGTTTGTTTGTTTGTTTTGTGGAAACATTGCTTTGCATGTTGGTAAAATTTTCGGTTTGTTCGCGTAAATGTTTATTTTCTATTTGTATGATAATAATAGCAATGATGATTCCTTCCAATTTGCTATGCAAGTTGGATGAATTACCATATGACAGCATAATATCTTTTTTCGTCTTTTCCCAAGAGCAGCGAATTACCATATCACAAGAACTTTGAAGCGCTGGAGGACGAGCCTTGTTCTCATGCCCTTTATTCTCCAAAGGCAAACGCAACAAGAAAGTAAACTGGAATTTGAAAAGCGAATGGAACATGTGAAGCTATTTTTCGAAATTGAATGCAAACTTAATAAATTTAGGATAATACTCCTGTACTCCTGAAGTGGTCCTCAGGGTATTTCTGTTTAAAACACAAGTACTTTCCTTAAACACTCTGTGTGTGTGTGTGTGAGTATTTATTAAATTTCTTTTAAGACCAAATCGTATCAATTCTTGATGGGTGATTGCAGGAAAAAGGGGCAAACACAGAAGTGGACGCACAAACTATTTAAATATATATATATATATATATATTATATATATATATATATATACTATATATATATATATATATATATATATATATAATATATTAAAATATATATATATATATATATATATATATATATATATATATATATATATATATATATATATATGAAGATATATGCCACGAAGGAAAAAAATGGCCCAGAGAAAGCAACAACATATATATAAAATTCCATGTATGGACTGTCCCTCATTTTATCTCCGACAGTCTAGCAAGGGCCTAGAAGTAAGGCTAAGCCAGCATAGTATTCTGTAAAAACTGGGCAAAACATCTAATGCAATATTCATTCATTTAACTGAAAACAACCCCCGAATAAATTGGGTTGGTAGTTCAGTAATTGCAAGGTCAAG
>NC_061089.1:81860351-81900351 GCF_015104395.2 Macrobrachium nipponense
GAAATTACATTGCTCGTTCATGCAGGAGATAAAAAATAGTTAAGGGAAGACAGTCTGTAACGTAAAGATATAACTTGAGATAATTACTAAGTATTATTAAAAGCGAAGAAGTATGATTCGTAATCATTATCACTTTATTGTGCGACTCATATGTGTGTTTGCGACACACACACACACATGCGCAGAGAGAGAGAGAGAGAGAGAGAGAGAGAGAGAGAGAGAGATTATCTGTCTCTAAAGCTCTATTTATATGGCTATGAGAGCAAGACGGACTTACGGACTTGCTACGTGAACATAGCTGAGAAGGGTAACCAAAACTACCTTATGCTAAATAAAAAAAAAACTAATTCTGACATATTTACCAAAACACAGAAGAGTACGTAAATGAAGCCTAATGCATGAATGTCTAAAAAAAAAAAAAAAGGGAGCATATATGTGAAAATTTGGATGGGCTTTTAAGCCAAAATAAACCACATATACGCCTACACAAAAAATACTTATACAGTATATCCACCAGGAATATACTCGGTTACTGTAAGGGAGAATTCCTTAATGGTTTTGCTTTTGGATAATAACAAGCACTTATTTCAAAGACCGTGGGTTATTGAGTTGAACGCTCTTCCTTTGTACACTTGTACGAAGAAAACTTAAGAAGAAAAACACGGACATTTTCAAGGGTAAGACCTTGTGATGTCTTAACCTGAAGAGTCCTTGGCAAAGTCTAATGAATTTCTCGAATGGCAAAACAGATTAAATTACAAATCTAACTTTTCAAAGCGGTTCGAGTGAGGGAAATATCCTTCATTAAGGAAAACTTTGGAATTCTGGTGGACTGAGAGAAAAATTTCCGGTAATTAAATTCCAAGGGAGCTTTCTCGCAGAATAGTCGGCGAGTGATGAAATTTAAACGCGCACATGAAAACGCACGCACACACTCACAAGCAAACGTGCATTCGCGCACACAAGTATATATATATATATATATATATATATATATATAGATATATATATATATATATAATATATATATATATATATATATATATATATATATAATATATATATATATATAATATATATATATGATATATATATATATATACTTGTGTGCGCGAGTGCACGTTTGCTTGTGAGTGTGTGCGTGCGTTTTCATGTGCGCGTTTCTTTAAATTTCATCACTCGCCGACTATATATATATATATATATATATATATATATATATATATATATATATAGTATATATATATATATATATATATATATTATATGTGTGTGTGCGTGTGTGCGTGTGTGTGTGTGTATGCATGTAATAGTCCAGGGGCCAATGGTCCAAATTTCATTTTTCGTTCTAACCACTTTGTGTAAAGCTACTACCATTATTATTTGATAGACTAACTCTAAAAACACCATTTGAGACTGGTAGTAGGATTGCAAGTGTGTGTTAGGTTAGAAAAACACTGACTTTTGTAAAGAATATGCTTTATTGATTTCACCAGGCAATTTTGACTTACTTTTATGATTAAGTCAGTTGTTCCAACTCAAATATAAATAAAATTCATACCAAAATTACTCAGAGAAGGCATACTATAAGATTAGTTAACTCAAAACCTTTGATTTAAACTTTGCTTTGCCTTATGGGGGTTTAAAATTCAAAGTTCGCTGAAAAAATGTTTTTGAAAATTTTAACTGTTAGACATAACGTGATGTATTTAATTAAATTATCATGATGTTATGATAGTAGCGATGAAAAAATTCCCTTTTGCTCCTGTTCGACTTGTTAAACAATATTAATGCATAAACCTATTTGCAGGCAGTTCCGAGAACATAATAGACTCTTACTTCCTATTTCATCCATTCTAAGCATCATCGTCCATAAAAAATCGGAAACTCTTAAGTTTTCCTTGTATTGCATAGGCTAAAGGGTAACCTGACTCAAGAATATGCTTTTCTGATTATCACCAAGCTGGAATAAGAACATTTATATGCATGTCTTTAATTTGATGTCACCATTATTGCATATTGCCAATAAGTTCGCATTATCATTCAAAGACAAATTTAACCATTAAAAACAAGATAATGAAACATATGAAAAACTACAGTTCTCAAGATTGCAGTGAAATATGAAAGAGATAAATATCAAATTACTTATTATTAACAAATACAAAAACAATATTGCAAAATACATTTAACCCATCAGCATATCAGTCATATGAAATGATGAGCATCTTTCTTGAAAGTATGTACAAACTCAACAACACTTCATCATTGACATGTTTAATATATCTCTTTATATGAATAATATTATACAAAAGTATAATATAATTTGTGTTTACAAATAAAACACTATTATTGTCATTTATGGCACCACCCTCCTCATCATCGCCAGTATTATCATAGAATAACCAAACAAGAAGCGACATGAGCGCTGATTGGATAGGCTCTTTTGTCCCAGCGTGCCCAGCAGTGACAGCTGTGAACAACTGCGGTCGTTCTCTAAGACAATGTGGCCGTCAAAGCACATGTTCAATATTGTGCAGCGATATATTGTCAGAGTTCCCAACACAAAAACCCAGTCCTGGCATTTTTTTGTTTTCCAAACTCAGGAAAAAAGGTTGGAGAAGAGGCAAAGAAAGTATTAGACAGGTAAATTCACCTTACACACACTGAAAATACCATGTAATGTATGTTGAAAGTTTGGATCCAATACTGTATTACTGATCAAACCACAAAGTCATTGTAATGCCTTTGCCTTGGCTTTCATATGGTGAACAAATTAAAATTTTATTATAATGATGTCTCTAATCCTTCACATAATGTTGAAAGTTTTAATGAAAATGCTTTGTAATATGTATCAGGATATGTTGCAAATTTGGATTCTCTAAGTGTCAATCATGTGCTGAACTTATCAAAGACACTACAGCTGTTAACCAACCTTGTGCAACATTTATGAAGTTCAAGTCTTTTTATGAGTCATTAAGTACAAGTAAGTAGTCATGGTCTTGTCTTTCCTCTTCTAAACTTTACAATTACATTCAGCTTTGTGAAGAAGATTTTATGACTTCATTTTTTTATATGATGCGCGTTAACAAATTATGTCAAAGGTTGAAGTATAAAATTTCATAAAAATCAGATACTTCCTGGATTCCATCTTCTAACAGCTGCTTTGACTTAGAAAGACTTACTAAACTTTACATAACCATGCGTATTCATTATTCTCTAAAGTTTTTTTAACAAATCATTGGCTAGTCAAAGGAAAACTAAAAGCAATCGTAAGCTGCTAAAGCTACAGCACATTTGAAGATAAATATATATTTTGAATCTTTGTACAATACAATATGTACTTCTATTATATTTAAATTTGATAATATATGTTTAAACATTAATTTTATTTCCTTTACCATACAAATAAAATAAGGTGGAATTAAAACATTAACTTAGTTATTATTGTCACTTGTTACATTAAATAGTAAACAGGAATGATGCTCTTAAGAAAAACTGAAAAAAGGTTGTTCTACACCTGCTACCATGTTACATAATACATGTATATGTTTATGATAGGAATAACTATCCTTTGCATGATTACCCTGATAATTCAATATATAATTCCTTATATATAATTCCTTTTATTTAATGCACTGAGAAAGTTATAAAATGATTTAACATGCATTAAATCTAATTTACTTTTAGAATTATATCCAAACGCCAAATTAAAGTCTGAATGTTACTTGGAGCTTGAGAGTAAATTTTATTATTGCTGGTTGTGCGCTGACCGTTGTTGTTCATAGATGGCGCTTTTCACGTTGTGGGACAGATTTTCACAATAGCATGTTGCTTCTTGGTTGGTTATTCTATGCTATCATCCAAGTCGGGAGCAGGGTTATGAGGGTTGCTGCATTCTGCTCTACAGCCACAAGCACATAAACAAGGAATTCGGTTCCCACTGCAGGTACAGCAAGATGTGTATTTCCTTGTTTTGCATCCTCACTTTAACAACTCATTACAAGCAAATGGCATGGGATCAATTGTCATGAGAAATGGGACTAGCTCACCTGTTTTCGTTTTTTTCCAGCCAGAAGTTTCCGGTGAAGTAAGAGTTGGCAAAAGCTCTGAGGCTTTCAACCAGATCAATAGTTGGTGCTGGCACCTTTTTAGATGCATTGTGAGAATATCATGTGTTGTTGGCAACTTATTCAAGCTTCCTACGCGATGGAACATCTCGGCTCGAAGGTCATCTACTGAAGTTAGTGATGTTATGGGGTCATACACTTTTAGGACAAACTTTTCTGCGTCATGCAGAGCTCCTTCAGACATATCATATGCCTGATATAAGTGGACCAAGTTAACTTTTTGCCATGTCCACTCAGTTGGCTGGTTGTATCGCAACTTGTGATTGCATGATATGCTGGTAAATAATGAACCAAACAAAAACTTCTTTCAGTTTTCTTCTGAAGATTGAAAAAGAAACCCACAAAATCACTTTGTAACTTGTTTACTTCTAAGTATTTACATTTAGTTTTACTACACACTCGAGTACTTTCAGGCCCTATCTGTGGCCCATTTTCAAGAGATGTTTGGGATGTTAGCCTGGGTCAAGGCCCAGCAATCTTCTGGAACTTCTTCTCGTTGAGCTGTCATTTATGTGATGGCTGTTCTGGTTTCCTTGAGAGTTGCCAATCCCCTCTTGTCGCTCTGATATCCTGAGCTGATGGTCAATGGGATTAATCCTTGAGGTAAGGGTGTGGTCACCAAAAGTCTGTTGGGCAGGAAACCTAATCTCCAGGTCAGCAGGGTCAATCTTAGCTTCTTTTAATATCAAAGCTCGGCTTATGGGATCTTCCGAGGTAAAACCTTTGTTTCCTTCTATTACTTTAATCTCTCTGATGAGTGCACCTTCTACTACCCTCCTGTGACTAATTTTGTTGCTTTTGTATATAAGCCTACTGTTTTTGAAGTAAACAAGTTACAAAGTGATTTTGTGGTTTCATTTTCAATGCTGGTAAATGTTAGATGATGTTGTTAGGGAGAGATGTCCTAATATCATGGGAGTACCCACAGCCATCCACACCTCTGTAGTCTGGTGATAAGTAAGGAGAACTAGCACATCTGTATCACGACATTGAACAATAATACGTTTAAAGTCATTCTTGGAGGCATCAGTTGCATGAAGCACCTGGTGTCAACTTCTTCATGAGAAGATTTAAGATGAGTTATACACATTCCAGTTGAAAGAATAAGGTCATGGGTTTCACATCCTCCTGCAACAACAGATCCTTGCTCAAGAGGCAATCTCTGTCACTTCCTGAGTATTTCAATCTGTCAGTGATGCCTTCTCCGATGAGGAAATCAACATTGCATATACGAAATGCAAAGATCTGATACCAGAGAGCATTCTCAAGGAGCGATCCGCGAAGAACTTGTCCTCACACAAAAAAATATCATATACACTAAGTGGCTAAGGACCTGCTCGGTGGAAATCTCGACGCCGATGACCCTTACAATCTGCCTTCAAAGGGGCCCGCTGACCTAAGCCTACCCGCGGTGTACCACACGGCAGAAAAATGCCTTCCAAACAGCAAAATCCCTCTCAGAAATAATGGGAAAAATACTCAGAAAAAATCGAGGAGACAATGATAAATTATCAAGAATCTGGGACGTGATCAAAGGACTGGCAGGATTCCCTAGACAGTCTTAAAACGGTGGAAACAAATGATTTCACACGGATCTGGGATGCGATCAAAGGAGTGCAGGGATCGATTGACAATCGCACAGATAGCCACCAAACTCCTATGAATGCGGCATCCAGTTTTTCCTCGCCTCCCAGCAACACGGAAGTGCCCCCTTCACCTGTAGGCCGTTCTGAGGAGACAGTTGGTCCCCCCCCCCAACCTCCCCTCCCTCCCCAGTGCCTCCGGTGGAAGATAGACCTCCGGTGATGATTACCAGCACTTGTGATCCTCCCCACCCTATCTCTCCCCGCCAACCCCCCATCGTAGATGCAGATGAGAGTGATCTTGAGGGGTCTAGCGGCTGGCAGATACACAAGTAGAAAGAAGAGAAGATCTCTCGTTTGGCCGCTGGACCGGAGCCCAACACTCGTGTTTCACTTCGCCCGACACCTGAGAAGAGATGTCACGTAGCAATTCACAATCTGCGCTCATCGGTGACGCTTAGACGCCATAGTGGAGAGAGTCAAGTTTCTCACTGGCTCTGACCCACTTATCTCTCACGAACTCCCATGCAGAAGTAAACATAAAGTGGCCTACAGGATTTACTGCCTATTTCAACACCTCGACGTTCTTAAAGGCGAGAATTTCGGTCCAATATATATTAGTTTCAAGATATAACCTAATCGGGAACCAACCACCCCCAGGGGAACTTACCGTCACTCCAACCAGGGTCATTTCCACCGCAAGTGCCAGCCAACCGCCCACGGCGAGTGACTGCCCACTCCCCCTGGATAATCCCATCCACCCAAATGATCAGCGCATTCATCTCCCATCTTCGTGAGTAGCCATGGATACATTAAACATAATCTCTTGGAATATTTTTGGCCTCAAGCGGAACATTCCTCTCCTAAACATTGCTCTGCAAAAATTTCAACGGCATCATTGCATTGCAAGAAACGCTCCTCTGGCCTCATGACCTTGCCATCTGCGATTCAATTCATGAAGACTTCAGAACCTTCTCGACTTCATCGATGCAAGTTACAGATCAAATCATAGCCGGTCGTCCGAAAGGGGGACTTTCTTTCCCTGTGGCACAAATCGTTACACAATATGATAAAGGTGATGACCTACAGGAGTGACAGATTGCTTGGGCTTCAAGTGACAGTAGGGAACTCTAAAATCCTAATAATTAATGTTTATATGCCATGGGAAAATAACAATAATTTTGATCATTACTGCATGATCCTAGGGGAGTTACACAGTATTATTCAAGATTCTCCTGCTGATCATATTTGTATAATAGGGGACCTTAATTCTCACCCACAAAACAATTTTATAATGAACTTACTCGCTTCTGTCAAAATCATGCTCTCCAAATTAGCGATGTAACTGCCTCCTCCCTCCCTCCTCCTACTCATGTACATAATAGAGCGGACGCAATTACAACCTCCTGGCTGGACCACTGCATCACATCTCCACAACTTCATGATTCTATTTATGACCTGCAATATTCGCTACGATCTTGCAACGGGCTACGATCACATCCCATTACAGGTGTCATTCAGTACCCCATCCCTCCCTCCCACCGTGAACCCACTAACTGACCGCCCTCCAGCGGTTAACTGGGAGTTTAAAAACCAACAGAAAACCAGATATTTTAGGGCGACAACGGAAACCAGGTTGCGGTCAATAATTCAACCGGCTGACGCCTTACTGTGTACCAACACAAAATGTAGAAATGACCACCACAAGAGGGATCTGAATGAATTTTATTCGAACATAATCTCCGCTATGCTTGCTTCGCGGGCAGGACTGCCTTTAGATTTCGTCAAGGTAATTCTCGTAATACACCTGGTTGAATGACTTGGTTAAGGATCTGTATACATACTCACGAGAAATGTTTTTACTGTGGAGGCAAATGGCAGCCGAGGGAAGGACACACTGCATTACTAATGAGGCAGGCGAGAGCGCAATTCAAACTTGCTCTTAAGCACTGCAGGCTAAATGAAAAAAACAACTAAGAGCCGATGCAATGTCTAGAAAAACGTAGAATCTGGTGACTACCCTCGTCTTTGGAAAGATATCCAGTCCTTAAACCCTCCAAAAACTAAAAAGCTATCACAGAGAGTAGGGGAAGCAGTCGGAGACGAGGCTATCGCAAGGATGTGGGGTTGATCACTTCAACAATATCCTGAATTGCATAAATGATCAGGATTCCCGAAGCGAGGTAGATACCTCCTTAATGACAACATTCAATTTCATTTTGCAGACCGTATTACGCCTGGTAACATCAGCGATGCCATAAACAGCATACCTAATAATAAATCGCCCGGCTGTGATGGTCTTCCCCGCAGAGGCTTTCAAATTCTGCCATCCGATAATTTTACATTTTGCTAGCTGCCCTATTCAATTGCGTGCATTTTTTTAATTCACCAGTTTCTTCCGACTCCCTACTCTTAGTTTTCACTTGATACCATTAATCAAAACAAGCTAAAGGATGCAGCTGACCCTGGCAACTACCGGCCAATTGCAATCACAACGATCGCATCGAAGATACTTGAGTCGGTTCTTCTTGTAAGACTTCTCCCCTTTCTACACACCACTGACAACCAGTTCGCGGTTTAAAGCAAACCACTCAACCGAAACCTGCATCTACATACTGAAAGAATTGCTGACTACTACCTATCATCAGCATCTCGGTTTTCCTGTGTTTCGTAGATGTGAGAAAAGCATTTGACAGAGTAAACTACCTGAAAGCTATTCCTGAAGCTGCATAAAAGGGGCACACCCCCATATCTAATTGGCATTTACATTGCTGGTCTCCACACAGCAATTCTGTGTCAAATGGGGCAACGTATTATTGTACACCTTCGGCTCCCTAAACGGGCTTCGGCAAGGGGGCATTCCTCTCTCCATACCTGTTTAATACGTACACAGATGCCTTGAATGTCAAACTGAACTCACTCCCAATCGGATGGCAACTGTCAATGAAAAAAAAAAACAACTATAAACAACCTCTGTTACGCCGACGATATGGTTCTGATTTCCCCATCAGTGCAAGGTCTCCAACGACTCATCGACACTTGCCTGCCAATATGCAGAAGGAATTTGATATAATCTACAACGAAACCAAGACCCAGTGCATGTCGCTGCTCCCGAGATCGCTTAAGCATATTGCAGAACTCAAATTTTCCTCGGAAACCATCGGCTGGAATTTGTGCGCGAATTTCCGTATTTGGGTCACATTATTACCGACGACCTAAAAGATACGGCAGACATTGAGAGCGTCGTAAACTATGTGCAAACTGGCAACATGATTGCAAGGAGGTTTGCCTTCTGTCACCGAGGACGTGAAACTGCTGCTCTTCCGCTCGTACTGTTACAGTATCTATGGGTGTTCCCTCTGGACGAACTATACCCGAGAGACCATGAGACGTATCACTGTTGTGCACAATGACATTCTGAGACGCCTCACAAACACTCCACGCTACCACTCCGCCACACAGATGTTCTTAGAAAACCACCTGGACAATTTAAAAATCATTGTAAGGCGAACAATGTCCAGCCTGGTAACCCGAGTGAGAAACAGCGGCAACTCGCTCATACAAAGCATCCTAACGGAGTGAAGCAAGAAGAAGATCTAAATTGTGGGAAAGATGGGAAAATGAGGCCTTTGTTCCCTAAAGGACTTAATCTCTGTATTAGCAAGATGTCATCTGCAGATTTTGTCATTATTATATTTATTGCTGATATTTTATTTTCATTTTTTTCTTATTTCTGTGATTACTATCAAGTTAAAGTTTTATATTTATATATATATATATATATATATATATATATATATATATATATATATATATATATATATATATATATATATATATATATATAATATATATATATATATATATATATGTATATATTATATATATATATATATATGTATATATATATATATATATATATACATATATATATACATATAGTATATATATATATATATATATATATATATATATATATATATATATATATATATATATATATATATATATATATATATATATATATATATATATATATATATATATATATATATATATATACATATATATATATATATATATATACTATATATATATACATATATATATACATATATATATATATATATATATATATATATATATATATATATATATATATATATATATATATATATATATATATATTTTACATTCAATTTATGTATTTAGCCCTCTGGACCAGACTACTGTAACCACCTAAGGTCTCTAGTGAAATTTAAGCTATGTAATTTGTGCACTAACTGTTATAACTCTCAATGCATATTTTTTTTCTTACCAATATTATTACTATTACCAGTATTATGTTTACTATCTTTTATGCTACCTCAGCTATTTTGTGGATAAGTGCCGATTACTAATTTTTCCTATCATGTTGACTCATATATCTAGATTGTGTATGTTACTGTGTATTTTGTATGTTCATTGTATATGGTCTTGAACCGAAATAAAGGATATTATTATTATTATTATTATTATTTTATTTTTTTTTTTTTTTTTTTTTTTTTTTTTTGCTCTATCACAGTCCTCCAATTCGACTGGGCGGTATTTATAGTGTGGGGTTCCGGGTTGCATCCTGCCTCCTTAGGAGTCCATCACTTTTCTTACTATTGTGCCGTTTCTAGGATCACACTCTTCTGCATGAGGCCGGAGCTACTTCAGCCTCTAGTTTTTCCAGATTCCTTTTCAGGGATCTTGGGATCGTGCCTAGTGCTCCTATGATTATGGGTACGATTTTCCACTGGCATATCCCATATCCTTCTTATTTTTTCTATTTTCAGATCTTGATACTTATCCATTTTTTCCCTCTCTTTCTCTTCAACTCTGGTGTCCCATGGTATTGCGACATCAATGAGTGTACTTTCTTCTTGACTTTGTCAATCAACGTCACGTCTGGTCTGTTTGCACGTATCACCCTATCCGTTCTGATACCATAGTCCAGAGGATCTTTGCCTGATCGTTTTCTACACTCCCTCAGGTTGGTGCGTAAAAACCCACTTATACTGCAAGGTAGATGAATGTTTCTTGCCCCCACAAGGCTCCAGTGGAGGGCTTTTGCCACTGAATCATGCCTCTTTTTGTACTGGTTCTGTGCAAGTGCCGGGCATTCACTTGCTATGTGGTTTATGGTTTTCATTTTTCGTATTGCACTTCCTACATATGGGAGAGATGTTATTCCGTCTATCATACTTTGAAACATATCTGGTTCTTAGGGCCTGATCTTGTGCCGCTGTTATCATTCCTTCAGTTTCCTTCTTAGCTCTCCCCTCTGTAGCCATTGCCAATTGTCATCGCTGGCTAGTTCTTTAGTCTGTCTCATGTATTTGTCCGTGCATTGGTTTGTTGTGCCAGTCCTCTGTTCTTTCTGTCTTTCTCCTGTCTCTGTATATTTCTGGGTCTTCGTCTACTTTTATTAGTCCTTCTTCCCATGCACTCTTTAGCCACTCGTCCTTCACTGGTTTTCAGATATTGACCCCAGTGCTCTGTTTTCGATGTTGACGCAGTCCTCTGTAACTTATAGTACCTCTCCCTCCTTCCTTTCGTGTTATGTATAGTCTGTCCGTATTTGCTCTTGGGTGTAGTGCTTTGTGTATTGTCATTTGTTTTCCTGGTTTTCTGATCTATGCTGCGGAGTTCTGCCTTCGTCCATTCCACTATTCCTGCGCTGTATCTGATTACTGGCACTGCCCATGTGTTTATGGCTTTTATTCATATTTTCCGGCGTTGAGTTTTGACTTGAGTATCGCCTTGAGTCTGCATATATTCTTTCCATGATCGTGTCCTTCATCTCTGGTGTTTTATATCTCCTCCTTCCATTATTCCCAGGTATTTGTATCCTGTCTCATCTATGTGTTTGATGTTGCTCCCATCTGGTAGCTTTATCCCTTCAGTTCTCGTTACTTTGCCTTTTTGTATGTTGACTAAGGCGCATTTTTCTATTCCAAAACTCCATCCTGATGTCTCCAGATACAATCCTTACAGTCTGGATTAGGGTAATCTATTTCCTTGATGCTCTTACCATACAGCTTGATGTCGTCCATGAACATCAAGATGGTTGATTTTGTTGCCTCTTTTCTTGAGTTGGGTTGGTACCCGGCATCCATCTTCTGTAGTACTTTTGTCATGGGAATCATGGTGGGCTACTACGAAGAGTAGTGGGGACAATGAGTCGCCCTGGGAAGATCCCTCCCTCTACCTGATATTAACCTCTGCTAGTCTTTTTCCAGAGCTTGTAAGTATTGTATTCCAGTTGCGCATTGTATTTTTGAGGAAGCTGATGGGTATTTTCCTCTGCCCCATATATTTTCAGGCATTCTATTAGCCATGTGTGTGGTATCATGTCGAAGGTTTCTTTATTATAGTCATCCATCCAGCCATGCTTAGGTTGGTTTTCCTTCTCCTACTGTTCTTCATTACCATTTTGTCTATCCAGGAGCTGGTCTTTTGTGCCCCTACACTTCCTTCTGCAGCCTTTCTGTTGGTGGGGGATGTGTTTGTCTCCTCTAGGTATTGTATAGCCTTTCACTGATGATACCTGTTAGTAAACTTCCACATTATTGGTAGGCAGGTGATAGGCCTGTAGTTACTGGCTATATTTCCCTTACTCTTGTCTTTTTGTACTAAGGATGTTCTTCCTGTGGTCATCCATTTGGGTGCTTGGTGATTTGAGATACAATGCTGGAGTTGTTCTGCTATTCGTGGGTGTAGGGCCTTGAAGTTTTTGTTTTTTAGCAGTATCCATGACTTCATCGGGGACCTGGGGCTTTCCAGTTGGCAGTTTCTTTAGTTGGTGTCGACTGTGTCTGTCGTGATGTCTGTGAATCTTTGTTTTATTCTCCCTGTTTCTTCTTCCTTGACTTCCTGGAGCCATGTTGCATGTTTGTTGTGTGATACCGGATTGCTCCATATGTTTTCCCAGAGTCTCTTACTTGATTCGGCTTCAGGAATTTCTGGGTGGTTGTCTTCCCCTCTTAGTTGGCTGTTATAGTCTTTCTGGTTGGTTCCGAATAGTTTGTTCTGTTGGTATCCCTTATTCCTGTTCATGTACCGTGGATCTTGTGTGCTTTGGCCTTAAGCCTCTGTTTTACATCTTCTATTGTGTTGTTTAGTCCCCTCTCTTGTACTTTGTATTTCTCGTTGATTCCTCCCTTGTTTCTTGCTTCTTAGTCTTTTTTCTGCCATCTCTTTCAGTTTACTCAAGTCAGATCTCATCACCATGATTTGCTTTTCCCGCCCAGGCGCCTTTTCCAAGGAGGTTGCTGTTTTGGTTTCTGTTGGGTTGGTTGTGACGGTGGTGTTGGTGTTCGAATCCCCATCAGTTCTGCTACTAATCTTGCTCCTGCATATGTCAAGTTATTTGTTTCTGTGATACTGGTGGTGTGTATTAGGCCCATTATTTCATTGACCTCACTTGTTTTCTCCCTTAATTTCTTGGTGTTGTAGGCTTTCATGGAGGGGATCTTTGTTCTCTCTGTATCTGGCTCCATCCATTGTCTAATCTTTCTACCCATTCCGTACCTCTCTGTTACTTTCGCCTGTGGCGGTGTTTCTTTCGTGTGTCGTTGTTTGGATACCTCATCCTCCCTGTCGTCTTCTGTGGCATCGTCTCTCAGTTCGTCTTCGTGTAATTCGTTGTGTCGTGACATTTCCTTTCCCGTCTTCTCTTTCTGTTGGGGAGAGCCAGTTCTTTTTCTTTATGTTCCTTACTTGGTCTGCCAGCCTCTGCTCTGTTTGGGGGATGTTCCTCTCATTCCAGATGTTGACCAATCTTCTTCTATATCCTCTCTCCGTCGGGTTGCTTCTGATGTAACATCTCCATATTTTCCTTATTTTCTTCTCTTGTCCATTTCTTCCTTTTTTGCCTCTGTAGCTCCAATCTCAGGCTGTTCATTACTGCGCCGTTGTGTGATCAGTTGCTGGATGGACGACCTCCAAGTACCTGACCGTCTTCCCCTACAATTGGGTTGAATACCTGGTTGCCGGACGAAGCTCCTCTGTTGCCAGAGGTTCCATTTACGTCGTTGTCGTTTATTCCATCATTTCTTTCCATCATTGCTGTGTTTTGCTATTTAACCCATAGCTGGACCCTACCCCATCAGGGATAGGTACTCATTTACAGCTGAGTAGACTGAGGAAATTATGGTAAAGATCCTTTCCCAAGGAATCAACGCCGAGGAGAGCGGTCACCCATCCAACGACTGACCAGCCCCAATGTTGCTTAACTTGACTTAAGTCTATTGACGACCTAACCCACTCCTCCACGGGGGGCGCCACATTATTATTATTATTATTATTATTATTATTATTATTATTATTAATTATTATTATTATTATTTATTATTATTATTAATAAAATTTTGCCAGGAGCTTGGCAACTGATCATTTCTTGAATCTATCACTTGTTTAATTTTTCTGCTAACATTGATGGAATTTGTCCGATATGTATGAAATATAACATCCACTCGTTTACATGTCTGAAAAAAAAAACAAATACAATTTTGCAATTTACATCTGTCAAGTCACCAAATGTGGTAGCTCCTGTGGGTTTGCTAAATGACCGAAGAAGTGCCATCGCATCCACAAGCGCACTAGTGGTATCATTACTTCTTGGCAGCTCCTCCTTCACTTCGTAGCCACTGTTAAGTATGTTTACAAGAGGAGCTTTACCGGCCTTTGTCAGGTTTCTATCGAGTGTTGCAAGTGATGTTAGGCACTGGGGATAACTCATGTTTCACAATAGTTGATATGTTGATATCTACCAATGGCTGAGGCACTCAGGAGTCTTCTGAAAATATCTTCGTTTATTTTAAGTGTTTACTTTTGCACATTTATTGGTCACATCCACTTTACAAAGATTTGCGAAAGTTTTTGATTTGTTCTTTGTTATTTGCGTGGCATTTGGTTGAAGACGGTCTTGCATAAATCTTATCAGTAATTGTTTGCCCCTTTCTTGAGCAGTTTATAGATCTCTCTGGACATCAGGTAGGGGGATGAGGAGGGTAGGGTTGACATTCCTCCTCCTCCTGCAAAGCTGCTTGTCTAACCGCCCCCCCCCCCACCCCAAAAAAAAAACACCTTGTGAAAACATCCATAAAACTGTCAATTCTGCAAATTGTTACCCTTCACGAAAAACTACAATTTCTATTAACATCACCAACCCAAAACCACAACCACCTCTCATTATAAACCGAAAGAAGGCTACAAATTATAATGAGAGGCAGAGTTGAAAAAATATCATTAATTATGATGGCATCTCTCCATCTGTGCACTGGATAAACGCAAAAGTGCTCATTATCTACTCAAGGACGAGAAGCAACGTCCACCCACGGATCAGTTTTCTAAGGCTTTTCTTCTTTCCCACCGTAATCACTACATTAAGGGGACGGTTGCCTGATGCGCCTTCTCCACTGTATCCATCAGGCATGCTTTAAGTTTGGCAAAGGGGTCTTTACGATCGCATGCCCTTGCTGTCATCAACCACAGTTACTGGCGATGGGCCGTGCCTTTCACTAAAATTCCACCTGCAAGGCAGCAGTTTCTACAGTTATTGGCAGTGGGTTTAGCCTTTGACTAAAAAGTAAGACTGCAAAACAGCCTTTTACGTCACGCAGGGCCTAGGTTGGTAGTATTCTTACACCCCTAGTACAGGATCATTTCTTTCCACATGACTAGGCCATCTCAACTATTGTGATCCTTTGTCCTCTAAACCACGTAGATTTGTCAATAGAATCGGTTTGGAAAATATGCGCCAAGTTCTTTCATTTATCTCTAATTTTTTACTGAAGACTGTAAAATTCATTCATATCGCCATAAAGTTGTAGCCAGTTTTCATGGCTATTTTGATACCGATTACCCAAAAGAACTATAGGCAAATACAAAGGGGCTGCCAAACAGTGAAAAAAGTACATTATCTTGATAATGATTAAATGAATGGATGGATAGATTTATTTATTAACAAATTCTTAGGTAAAAGAAAGACAAATAAGAAATAAGACAGATAAGGACTAAGCGTTGAAAATCCCGATAACAAACAAAGACCTATTTCATTTGCCAGGCAACGCTGTTGTTTTAAACCGCGGAAGAACTTTAAGTAGCTCTTCTTGAATCCAGAATCGTGAAGTCTATTACCGGTATAGTGTGATTTGCGAAGATTCCCTCTAATATTCTATGGAGTTTCAACTTTACAAAAGTTGGCTGGAACCAACTCTGATTCTAGGCTACTTTTCCTATCTTGGCCCCTGAACTATAAAATATTCGTATACATATGTTTACAAATATAATACATAAAGAATGGTTCCGCGGCTTCTGTCATTTTTTAATGATCCCCCATTCAATCACAGACCGGAGCCAATGTAACGTCTCCGTCGGCAGTAAGACAGACACACACACACACACACACACACACACACACACATATATATATATATATATATATATATATATATATATATATATATATATATACATACATACATACATACATACATACATACATACATACATACATACATACATACATACGTAATTACATACATGTATATATATACTAAGAATTTCAAGAAGTTTTTTTTTCAGGAGCAGAGAACGAAAGAAATTTCTAAAGCACAGAGTTTGGTAAAGAAATAACAAATAGCTGTTTAAAGGCTATACTCTCAAAAGTGTGCATGATAAAGAAACTCGTGAAATTAGCAGCTGTTATATAAACCATAATTGAATAAATAAAAGCATAAATAGATAGAGACGTAAGTAGATAAATAAATAAATATATAAATCAATGAATAAATAAATAAATCTTATTAGTTAATACCATTATATGGCATTGCATTATACAGCGTTATAACTTGGCTTGGAAATTTGAAGGAAATATGTAGGTTCTTTAATCATAGGCCTCATCTGTAACGCGTACTCAAAAACATTCTTAACTAACGATATACGTATATCTTAACGACTTAGTAATTATTCGTGTCAGCTCTAAACTTTGTTTCTCTCTCTCTCTTCTCTTTTGAGATCTCTCTCCATCCTCTCTTCCTACTACAACCCTCAAAAGTCGCTTACAATATCGGCACATGCTGTCTGAGATTAACATCCAGAATTGAGTTGGAGAGAGAGAGAGAGAGAGAGAGAGAGAGAGAGAGAGAGAGAGAGAGAGAGCCATTATATTGAAAAAAAGAAGAAGATCCTTGATCTAATCCAAATTAGTTTTCGTCAATGTATTTGACATTTCTATCAAATTGCTCTTGCACTCATTTTTTTTTAGATAAGTGCTTAAAGATATTTTGTGAAAATTATGAGAAATACCGGAAATTAGAATTTTGTCAAGAATTGGATGGTAAGCACAGCTGTTATCATAAATACTAATAGTATTCATGATAACAATAATACTGTGTTTTGATAACACAATAGTACTTATTGCAATCTTAGTTACCTGCCTCCGTTCTCCTGTAAGATCTCTTTCCTCAGTTACAAAATACGAAACAACAAAAGCATACTATCGAATATTACATCAATAGGAAAAGAACAACGGCTAGGTTATAAATAGACGATGTGTCGATTCTCTTCCACAACCGATAAGAAGCCGAGTAAAGAAACAGGAGCATAAAAACAATACTGAAGGGACGTATAGGAAATATGCCGATTTTTTTTTTTTTTTTACATAAACAGGAAAAGAAGAAACAAGAAATTTGTGACCACGATTTGGATTGTTGGAAATTGATATTTGTCTACGAAAATTCTCTTCGATACTCAAAGTCTAAGGTCTCTCGTCGTATAACATCTACTTTCAACTTTCGCTACATTCAGAAAATGCCCGCCATATGTATATATATATAACTATATATATATATATATATATAATATATATATATATATATATATATATATATATATATATGCCATCTCCATTTCAAAGTAAAGTAAATTAACACTTATTCATAATTCAACGCAGGTTCAGTCGTCTCTACCAATCACACATCAATCCTTTGAAGGGATTAATTTTAACTCACCTCTCTTTCACTTTGACGGCCAAACCCTTTGTCTTTGCAGGTAATGGAATCGAAGGGCATCTGGCCGAGGAAAGGATCAGGCGGCACCATATTAAATTGGCCACATGGTCACCACATGGTGATTTGACCACGAGGGCTTGATTCAAACTACAGGTCCAGTCGTACTCTACTCTCACTTCATTCCCGGCCTGGTCCAATGATGTTACATGAATTTCAATGGAAGCATTCAAACTGGTGCTCATGGTATGCTCTCACTCTGGTCACGGTTCCCTCAAAAGATATTTTGAACGGAGCAAGAAGGGACTGAACGCCAGTGTGAACACAGGGGTGCAATGGTCCTACAACTCCCTGCTCCACTTTAGTCGGGATTCAGACTTCATATAAGCAAGTAGTTCCACCTTTTGTCCCACGAAAACATGGATAATCAAAAGAGAACACCACAATGGGATTATGCGAAAGGTAGAAAAAAAAGGTACCTTTTACTCTCATCATCAGTAAGACAAGGATACAGAGTATGAAATTCTCCTTCACTCTTTCTATCTTGCAACATAGGATGAATCCACAATCTCCTTCTTTTCCGACTTTGCTTTCTTTCTTCATCATCATCATGAAGTCCAATGACGATTATTACCAGAACTCGGCCTGAAAAAAGTCACACTTCTTCCGTAGTCGGTGGTGAGACTTCCACTGGTGGTGAGGGAGAGGAAATGGTGGGACCAAAAGCAGAGCGAGAGGAGACCGGATGTCTGAACCAACAAGGACCGAGAGTAGAGCGAGAGTGGAACATGGCTGGACCTATAGTGAGAATCAACCCTAACACTGCCATCTGTCCAGATGCCGGTGAACTTTCTCCGAACTGGTAAAAGACACGCTGGCAGACGGCCTTAGACAAAATCACACTGCTAGAGAGATCGCAAACTTCACACCTTCTAAGCACCCCTCCACCCTTTCCTTCTCCGTAACATATGAATAAATTTTGATTTTGCTTACATATTTCAATTTCCTATCAAAGTGGTATTTATTCTTCTTTAATCATACCCAAGATCGTGCTGTTATTATAGGATGAATACTGATAGATTAAATGACAGTTTTACCACGAAATTAATATACAAATTCAAATAACAATCCTAATCTGCATTCGAACAGCATAAATACTTTCATGAAGCCGAATGAATGTTTTTTTTTTCTTTATCGTAAGTAGTTACACGTGCCTTCTCTCTTGGGTTTTCAAAGATAACATTCCTCTTTTTTTGTCTCACAACTAACCCAAACCCGTGTAATACTCTCTCATAAGTTGTTTGCTTCCAAGGAGCTGTTTGTCTTTTGACTTTCTTTGTAATTCTTTTCAAATTATGGTTAATAAAGGTTGGTTACGTCTTTACTTTCCTTTTATCTCAGTGAGGTAAACGTCATATTTTTTCCAAAGTCCGATATGAATTCGTTGGCTTTTCAGCGATCAAGTAAATTTTGTGAAATATATATTTCGGCAATTAAATGGAATACTATTATATTTACATTATGTGGGTCGATTTGATATCAGTTAATTGGCCCTTTGAAAATCACTGATGCAACCATTATCAAATCCTTGCATTCAACGTAATTTTTCATAACTTTATGGGAATATACTCATAAAGATGTAGATAATAATAAAGCCAGTTTGGATCATTTTTGTAAATTAAAGGAATTTCTTGCAGCTGGGACGTGCATTTAACTTAATACTATAACAAAATCTATTAGGCGACCAGTCATAAGGCAAAAAGTGCTCAGAAAAATTTCCGCTGGCATTTCTTGTTACAGCAGACAACCACGCCAAATTTACTCTATAAAGGTAACTTAGTTTGGTATGAGGTGTTGGCCAATCTGGATTTGGATATTTTTTTGCAAAATACGGGGCATTTTTTTGCCCCAAAATGTCAAATTTTACCCAAATTTTGATAAAATGTATGCGTTTGTCCATACAAGCACTATAGGCAGATACAAGCCACCAACCACTACAAATCCTCACTTCACCAATAGGCCTCTCTAAAGATGTAAGGTTTCATTTGCCGAAAGAGTTTTTCATTTATTCTTCAATAATTTTAGAGATATTAGCATTTGAATAACGTTAGGGCGGGCAGTGCCGGGCCGCCAGAAATGCAATAACTAAAACATCACTTAAATATGAATTTATAATATTTTAAAAATAAATCTTATATGGGATGAAATTTAAAGATATAAGGTTTTATCTGCCAAAATAATTTTTCTTTTATCTTTAATACTTTTGGCGATATTAGTATTTAAAAAGCGTTAGGAGCGGGATGTGGTGAAAATTATAATGCAATAATTTAAAGAATAATTTATATGTAAATGTATGATATTTTGAAAACAAACCTTATATGGGATGAAATTTAAAGATGTAAGGTTTTATCTCCTAAAATAATTTTTCTTTTATTCTTCAGTACTTTTGGAGATATTAGCATTTCAATAATGTTAGGGACTAATACAATAATTAAAACATAATTTAAATGTAAATTTATGACATTCTAGGATTAAAATTAAAAATAAGCCTTAAATGGGATGAAATTTAAAGATATAAGGTTTTATCTGCCGAAAGCATATTTCTTTTATCTTCAATACATTTGGAGATATTAGCATTTGAATAGCATTTGGACCAGGCCGCCAGAAATAAGCCCGTCTCCAGTTTATACTAACTACTATGAGATTCAGGGCCTCTGTAACACGGTTTTTTTGCAATAACTTTTTATCTATGCATTTTATAATTATAACGCTTATTCAGAATACATATTATATCTACACATAAATTTGACTGTATTCTGCATTACGTAGGTTGAATAAATTTGGTACTTATAATGTAAAAGTTACTTTTTTTTTGAAGACGAGCCAACTTACTCAGAGAAAAGGTTTCGAACGCACTCGTTACGTAACTTATGACAGCATTTCTTCCCTCTTTCCCGATGGATGATTGGCTATACGTAACGAAGGCTAAACCTCTGGCAACAATGACATACACATTTAAATACAAGCAAAGCAGTACACTTTTATGAACTCTGGAACCTCTCCACTGATAATTGTTATAATGAACAAACCAACAAAATATGTTAATAAATACAAAAACACTTCGATTATTAGTCTAACTCCCAAAATAGGTTTCCTAAGAAATTATATTCTACTTTATAGGTCACAATCAGATTGACAAGATGTAGGGAATAGTTGGTAATTTCAAAAAACATAGTAGACAAGCTTGATTTGATAACTGCTATAATCCAATGTCAAGCAATTTTTATTTATTGGCTATCTACCTATTTTACTAAAAAAAAATAGCCGCACTGTATATTGGCTTTAAACCTTCACCAATAATTATCGTCAGAATGATGACTTCATGAGGCTCCACCCACTTTCGCCTCGTTATAATTCAGGATAACACTGAAGGCTACCATGGGCATTGTTGGATTGGAAAATTTAACTTCTGGCTAGAGAAACTCATTTCTCGAGTAGTTGTAAGAAGTGCTAAATGATCCTCAAGGATCCTAGCAGTTGGCCTAAAAGTTTAATTCATGTATATAACTGCTATACTGTTGCGGCACTACTGCTACAGTAGTATTACTACGCTAGCACTGATACCCCACCCACATCTATGTATCGTTCCGCCATTCATAAATCTTTGGGTTTCAGAGCTGATGGAGTTTCTGTCTGGTGGATGGGAGGGGCAATATTTCGTCAAAAGATGTTTACCTTGCTTACGTAATGAATGTTTTTCGACTCTTGGCTCGTAATCATTGGCCATGGCGTCGGCTAGATCATTTTTACTCAATAGAAATTAAAACTATCGGGTTTAGGTTATTGATAATGCTGTCAAAATTTGTGTGTGGTTGTAAAATATACATATGTCAACTTTCAGCTACATCCGATGCTTTGACAAGGAGCAAAGTCCAAAAAACCGTGTTACAGAGACCCTGAATCTCATAGTAGGTGCCAGCTATATTACTTTAAGGTGGAAAATGAATGTCTTGCACTAATTTTCATGCTTTGACGGCCATTTTGGACGCCATATTGGATTTGACAGCTTTTTCATTGTTCAAGTACACTTTTATTGATCTATTTGGGTTTCTGGGCCCCTAAAACATAGGTGGAAGCCCCAAAATTATATACCTGTAGGGTGTATAAATAGTGATTCATTGCTTTTTTAAGATTTTGGCAGCCATTTTAGCAGCCATCTTGAAAGTTAGGGTCACAATTAGAAAACGGCGATGTCAACACCCCATACTCTAATATTTACCTTATGGTGATGTGACTCCACAAGGTTGGTTGCTTGTTACCAAAAATGGCATTGGAAGTTACTTTAAGGGAACATGGCTGGCCGTCTATATATGAAAATTTCATTTTTTTACTGCTCATTTCTTCACAGATATTACAGTACAATTATGATAGACATTTAGGACTCTAATTGTTGCCTTTTGTTTCTTAATGTCCTTCTTAACTTGCTAAAACTTTATAGAATTATGCTGTTATTATATGAATATTTGTATCTTCCAATGCAAATATAACTAAAAGTTGTTTTCCACCATTCCCTTGTCCCGTTCTCCATGCAACAACAAAAAATAAAACTTAGTATATCAGCCATAGGTGGGGTATCCTCTTTGTGTGTCTCATTAAACTCGATTTCCTTTTCCTCTCCGACACCTGGGACAAAGATTCTTTATATAATATTTGAATAAAGACGAGGAACACTGGAAAACTTTTACCGTCCCTTATTGCTCTTGGATACAAATGTGTTTCCAGGACGAAGATAAAGGAGTGAATGAACTGAATAAACAATAATACAATGAAAAACAAATTAACGAGATCCTGGAGAAAGGGATAGACTGAAAAATAACTCTTACGATGGCATCAGATTTGAATGGTTGTCAAGTTTGTACTAGCTTTATTCATCTAATTCGCTGCGTCATCTTGCTAGAACATTATCTGTTTTGTTATTTTTCTGCTCATGGAATATCATTATGGAGTTCGTCATGTGGGATTGGATTAGCTTCCTTATTATAGTTTCGGTTTTTCAGATTGCTATGGATTTGCCATGAAGAGATGTGAATACAGATTTGAGTTTAAATTCCAATGTTGAAAGTAATATACTGACATCAATTGTCCTTGTTTTGAGCAGTGTTCTATAACTGTCGTGTTTCACCTTGTTTTCTCTTCTTGATAGGACTGAGTCGGAAACATCTCAGAGTTAAACGAGGAACTATTGTAATTTTTCTCCTTTCTTCTCTGAAGGGTTGTAGGTACCATACTCCATACTCTGCTTCCAACAGGAGAGTTCCCACTAGGTCTGAAAGGCAGCGCACACTACAGACCACATCTCGTAACTACTGCTCCAGGGCGATGAGCAGTCTTTGGATTGCCCGATTTCATTTCATGTATGAAATTCTTTATCATCTCATGAATTTTACGAGACTCTCCTTTAAAGGAAGAACCTAGGCCGTCTTCAGTGTCAGTTCGCACTTCTTTTGTTTGTGTTTTTGATAAAATTCTCTCCCTCTCATTTCCTGAAAGATGTGGTTAGATGAATGCAGTAGTCTGTCGTTAACATAATTTTCTAACATTTGTTAATGAATACGCAGGCATATATTTATTTGTGCGTTGGTTTGCTTTATTCATGTGTTATTTATTAGTACGTTTTCATCGTGAACTAATTTTACTCAATATTGTATTGCCCAAAAAGGCAGAAAGAATAAGAGATAACGCACAGGGAGACGGACGAAAGCTGGATTTCAATCTCTAATTTCGTTCGTTGGAAAACAAAAGTGTCCGAAAATGGAAGAGGGAAAAAAGCATATGCCAAAGACTCCGGGAAAAGTGTGATAAATCGTCCGCAAATATCAGGTCGTCGTCATGGGAAGTCATTGTCGATGGATGGATGATGAAAGATTTTTCGGGAACGTCAAGAGTCAAAGACGAAAGACGACAAAAAGAAGAAGAAGAAGACGGAGAAGGAGAGGGTTTACAGAAAAAGAGTAGCGACACTCAGGGATGAAATAATTGTCATTCGTTTTGTTCCTTTATTATATTCCTTGGTCCCATCAACTGAAAAACAAGATATTTTGTTCAGAATTTGGTTAGCTACGTGTAGCTAAAGGTATTCCGTAGTGTTATCTCTCTCTCTCTCTCTCTCTCTCTCTCTCTCTCTCTCTCTCTCTCTCTCTCTCTCTCTCTCTCTCTCTTCGTCTTGGGAATATCGGACACAGTAAAATAAACATTCTCAAGTGTTATTTTGATCGCCCTTGATTCATCCTATAATGAAATTAATTTTATCCTTGTAAATGTGTTAATTATAATCTCGGCATTCTTCAATAAGAATCAACTAAAAGACCCAAAGAATCGTGTTACTGACTAAAAAATTGAACAAGAGCAATGAATTATTATCATATTTAGGTTGTGCTCTTTTTAAATAACTCTACAATCTTCCTGAAGAATTTTATGCCTCAGAATTACATTAAACGTATCAGAAAAAGGAAGAAGTCGCATTATACATGGAATAAGCATCACATAAAAAAAACCAGATTAAATAGGTAAACAATAAACTGTCGTAATCTTAAGAATATGGTCATACTTCTTCAAATAATTGAGCAGCTACTTCTCATAAATTTATGAAAAAATTGCAAATTTATTATTTTTAATGTTATGGAAGGTGCTAAAAATGCAAACGTTCCTTTCTAGAACTTCATGCTTGAAAACCACAATTCTTTTAGATTTGGTTAGGGCATTTCTCGGAATCTTTTGTGTTTTCATAGCATGCCGAGAGAACAAAAGAATAAATTGTGCGTACCGTGGACAAAAGATTTACCACCCAACCCTCCTATTGTCAAAAAGAAACGTTTCTTGTGTAGGGACAAAAACATTTTCTAAACAATTTCTTTTTCTCCATCCCTCAAATGAATATTTTAGTAATCTTCCTGAGATATGCGGGAAAAATAGTGAATATTAAGATCCACTCACATGAAAAATAATTGACAAAAATGGTTTATTCTCACCGGTAATTTCAATTATTTTTCATAAATGCCGTTATGTATGTCTCTACAAAAGATACCTGAAGGAAATTACTCAGTATATTAAGGTTTATTATATGTACGTTGATCATATACCAAGGAAAGGCGGAATAAATTTGGATATGGATACAGGTGGGGAAATATTTTTTCTGGCCCCCACCCCACCTTTTTTTTATTACTCCTTTTGCAGGTTCGTGTTCTAGATGGCATTACATTAGTTCTCGGTTTCAAATCCAGAGAATGCCAACACACAAAGTAATTACATTTCACCAGCATCTTTTCTCCTACCAGGAACACATAAGTGCCACATTTATCTATACTTTGTTCACATAAAGTTCAACCTACGCAAGGTTTCTTTTCTATTCTTTTATTTTTTATGTAGTATACATAAAAGGTTCTGGATTATTAAAGTCGAGTTTTGACCCATGAAAGGAGGCGTGTTTACATAACTAGAGCTCTTTCAACCTTCCTCGCCTGTCTTAAGCGTTCTTTTTATCGCACCTTCTCACGGGAGTTACATAAATTGTGAACATTGCTTATTTTTTATTTCTTTTATACTTTTTCATCTCACGTCTGATATTTACTCTACACATTTTCTTTTAGTATTTTCACAACGAGCATCGGCAATGTGCTGCCAAGAAGAGCTCCCTTTTTCAAAGTTTGCAAATGCAGTGATAAAAATAAAGGATTATATACATAAATTTAAGCGAATCACATTATAAAAGAAAACCAAAAGTAATCGAAAAATCACTTTATATTCTATAATTTTCAAACGCAGTAAATGTTTTTACCTACTAACTAAGCAATGTTATGACAGAATAAAGACTGAGTTTAATCCATATGGAAGATTTCATAGACATTTCAAAGAGTGGGAGATTAAAAGTCATTCATAAAAATGTGAAGCAAGAGGATTATTCGAGGGATTTTCAGTTGATCTTGTATTCAGTCTGCATCTTCACTCCATTTTCATAGTCAGACCTTTTCATGAATTATTTTTCCTCATCGTTGGAATAAAGAACTCGTTGTCTTCCTGCCTATCGGGGATAATATTATCACTATTAGTTTATTTCTACATTGTTTTGAAAACTGGCTTACATTTCATGAAAACTAATTAGCCTTTTGCCCATACAATCATTATCTTATTATCATATATCAGTCAATCACTCTGCATTTACTACTATAAGGAAAACTCATCCTAAAATGTTGCTTTATTCGTTACTTGAAAACCTGTTGTTTTCATTATTCAAAACTCATCCAATACTTAGTTTAAAACAATTAGACTTTTATTGTACTTATTGCCTTTAATGTTATCGTAATTCTTCATCCAATACAACATGGGTTTTCCTTGTGCAAAGGTAATCCTGTATTCGGTGAAAAGCTACTTTTAATATCAGGGAAAATTTTCCCCTTTTTCTTACTTTTATAATGACCTGTTTCTAGTGAACTTTAACTGTTTTATTACAACTCGACTCTCCGCCTTCTTTGTGTTTTGCCAACGAATTTTGAATTATTATTATTTTTTTTTTTCCTGGTCTATCGTCCGAAGAGGTATAACGCATTAATTGACTTATCTGTTCGTTGTGATTGGTTTTAATGTACCTTGGCCTTAACCTTTATCATGCATATTCAATACCCTCTGTCGCGCATAGTGAGGTTAAAGGACACTAGGAATTTGCCGCAGACGTGAAATGTTTCTTACGAAATAATTTTTCATTTTCTATTTTTTTTTTTTTTTTTTTTTTACGGCAGAGACCGAGACTGGCGTGCCTGGACATAACAAGCATTGTACCACAAGTATGAGTTAATACGTATTCATTAACAATGAGAAAGCAGATTCTTAAAAAAAAAAAAAAAAAAAAAAAAAAAAATAAGTTTGTCTCATTAACTATGGAAATGTAATGGGAGATAAAGAATTCCGCATTCTGAAACTGAACAACAGGAAGGATTTCATTGTTTCATTTTTCCTTTCCTTGATAATGGAGTTTGAGGTGAATTTCGTTTTTAGTCCATTCATTGTTTTTTCTTTTCATTCATTTCCTCTCCCAATCCGAGATATTTAAGAAAAAAATCAAAATGAAGAACTGAAACAACGAAATAAATAAACTATTTTGCTTTGTTTTCTTTATTCTAATGTACACACCACATTCACTATTTTCTTTTAAGTCAGACTCACTTTCAGGTAACCAGATACGATGAAAACTTGAGCTCTTGCCTTAGGCAAGTCACCAGTTATTAAGAAGAAAATTGTTTTGATCTGTAGGTAGAGGTAACCAATGAATTGCGAATCTTTTATTTGATACTTCTCTGTTGCTGCAACGCTTATGTTATAAAATTGTATCCCTAAAATTAACAATGCTCTTCCAGTTGTAAAACTTCGTTGAAATAGCGCATATGAGGTGAATTAATCAAAGCATGTTGAATTAGGCTTAACTACGCCCAGTCATTCTTTTGTATGTTCTGTTATCGTACTTGCTGCAGGGATTACTCAAAAGACTTGAACATTTTCAATTTACGACTAACGCAACCCCCAACCGTCACCCCCACCCCCCTTCCCCCCTTCTTTCTTTAAATCTTCGTCTGATATCAGAACTGTCAACAAAAGATAAACCCCAAGAGAACTCCAAAGGGAAATCAGCCTGCAAAGAGAGGCAAGACATAGGATAACGTGATACATAATTCTATATGAAAGGATGCAAACTAAACTCGATGCCCATGAATTCAGGAGACTTCAGCAGAAAGCAGGATTATTCGAATTTGTTTCTTGCCAAAACATGAGATCTGATGATTCCACACCTGCATTACGAAATCTATTTCGCATTTAGTTGTAGCCAAGATAAAACACTAGCAAACTGAGTAGTATTAAAATTGATACTAGAAAACGATACATTGTTAGCAGCAGCAGCCTGCCTTGTGTTACGGGTAAATACAGCAAAGTTAAGAAAAGAAAGGTACAGTCTGGTGTTTGTCGTAACAATACATTTCGTGCAACATACATAATGAACTCACATTAAGTCTACGCTACAAGTCAACACTGAAAGGTTAGCAAAATAAAGCTAACTGATAATAAAACTCTTGCAAAGAGTTCGAGATACGAGTTAACATCTGAAGACTACACAGAAGAAGAGTACTCCAGACAAGGACGATGAAAAGGGTTAAAACACTTAAATATAATAGCTTCATTGTACAACTTTTCTCTCTTTGAAGAGACAAAGGAAAAATGTATCATGACTGTGACGTGATTATTATCCTTGAATGGCTCGGTTTAGCATTTTATAAGTTATTGGTATCTTTAGAGTAAAAATGATCTAACTTCCAAGCACGTAGATTAAAACGTGTTATGCATACAAATACACAGACATATGTACCGACACACACACGCACATGCATATATATATATATATATATATATATATATATATATATATATATATATACATATATATGTGTATATAGTATTATATATATATATATATATATATATATATATATATATATTTATATACACACACACGCACTTATTATATATATATATATATATATATATATATATAGATATATATATATATATATATATATATATATATATATATATATATATTATATATATACACTGCACAGCTTTTTATTGGGATTACACTGTGTCTTGGAACATAAATACTTTGAGCTGGCAAGAATCATAATAGTGATGATTATGATGATGATGATGACTCTGTCATATTTAATCACTATTGTCACTACTGATATTTGCGAAATCTCCTCTACAAAGCATCAGGGCTTTAAATTACGCCTGTCCTAGAATTTGAAACGGCTTCGCAAATTTCCGGGATTCAAAACAGCAAACTAACAAACAAACAAAGAGAGAGAGAGAGAGCAAAAGAATAAATTGTGCTTCCAGTGGACAAAACATTTTTCATCTGAATTCCCAGTGGCAGAAACTTTTCAAAAATGCTTTCCTTTTTCTCTTTCCTTCCCATTTTTCAATGTTTACAAATAGTTTGAACTTCGAGAGAAAAAGCGAGAGAGAAAACAAAATCGCATCAAATAAATGAAAGCGAAATGTTCCATTTGGCAATGTGAATTTCACATCGTAAAGCTTCGCGAGTTATTTTGTCCTATGCAACCGCTTCTGTTCTGTTTGCTTTGAGGCTCTTTTATGTATACTGTCCATGGGCTGGTTCTTTCTCTCGACTGCACATATTTGGAATTTTCTACCGTATTTATTTTTCCCTAACTCATATAGCCTTCCCTCCACTAGGAAGCAGGCTTTTCGATTTCTATGACTGAATTCTCCTATTCCTTCCTCCAATATCTATGGAGTCAAAATCAGGTCATCTTCCGTTGGGTGAGACAGGAGTTTAGAAAAAGCCATTGATTTGCTCGAATAAGATATTCATGAAAAAATAGTAATGGTACTTCTACTTGAAACACTTTTCTAGGAAAATTTTAACATTTACCAGATACTCATAGAACCTAATGTTTATTGCAACAATGGTCATAACCTCGAAGGGGTTTCCTGGTTTGTGAGTTTTTATGTTACCGTATAGATAACCCAGGCTGTAGTCTCCTTGTATGGGCGGAAGATGGACAGCGTTAGTCGCAGCATTCACTACACTGATGACCCCGTTGGCCTCCCTCTTGATGTCGTCTGTCGGGTTTCTTGTCAGGCGCTCGAACTTGCTCTCGTCGGACAAAATGGCATCCAGAGGGAGGCCAACGGGGTCATCAGTGTAGTGAATGCTGCGACTAACGCTGTCCATCTTCCGCCCATACAAGGAGACTGCAGCCTGGGTTATCTATAAGGTAACATAAAAACTCACAAACCACGAAACCCCCTCCGGCCGATCATCAGCCAGGCGCCCGCCCCTACTTACGCCTTGGCTAAACGTCTTAACCAAATTTTGACCCCCTACGTCCCGAGTCGGTACAGCCTGCAGTCGTCAGTAGAATTCCTAGAAGTCATCAAGGACGCCCCTGGCACCGGGATTATCGCCTCGCTGGACGTAGAGTCCCTGTTTACGAACGTGCCTGTCGACGAAACCATTGACATCATCCTTGAGCGTGTCTACAGGAGTCAGTCGACGGCGCCCCTCAACATACCCGAAGCCTCGCTCCGTACGCTGCTGGAGATCTGCACGAAGAAGGCCCCTTTCTCCACCCACCGAGGACAGATGTACCGCCAAAAGGACGGCGTAGCGATGGGCTCCCCACTGGGGGTACTCTTCGCTAACTTTTACATGGGAACCGTGGAGGAACGAGTCTTCGCTAGGATGCAGCAACCCCGCAGATATGGACGATATATCGACGACATCTTTGTTCAAGTCGACGCCGAGAATGAGGTAGAAGCCCTCCGTCAGGCATTTCAGCAGTGCAGCGTGCTGAATTACACTGTTGAATACAGCACCGACGATCGGCTCCCCTTCCTCGACGTCCTTGTGAGTAAGACGGAAGACGGCCTCCGTACTTCCGTCTACACAAAGAAAACCAACCTAGGACTTTGCCTCAATGGTGACAGCGATTGCCCCGCCAGATTCAAAAGCACGACCGTCAGGGCCTTCGTCAGGAGAGCCCTCTCCCACTGCTCGACCTGGCAGGACACTCATCAGGAACTCGACCGCGCCTCCCAAGTACTCGTAAATAACGGGTATTCAAATAAATTATTAAGCAGAGAAGTCCGTACAGCCCTGGAGAAATGGTACGGTAGTGAAAGCCCACAACCCCGCCCCCAGGATAATATCAAGCTGTATTATAAAGCCTTCATGAGTTCACATTACCGTGAAGAAGAGGACTCAGTCAAAAAAATTATTTCTGAAAATGTATCCCCGACCGACGACACCAAAAATATCGACCTAATTATCTACTACCAGAATCGGAGGACGCGCGACCTTATTATGAAAAATAACCCCTCTCCACAGGTACGAGACCCCCTGAAGCAGACGCATGTGGTGTACCAGTATACATGCCCAGTCCGCGGTTGCAGCGGCGCCTACGTTGGTATGACTACCATGCGCCTGTCGAAGAGACTCTCGTGCCACGCCCAAGAGGGGGCTATCAAAAATCACGCACGCACCAAACATCAAGAGGCCATCTCCCGGGATGTGATCATCCAAAACACGAAGATCATCGGGAAGGCCCCTGATGCCCGTCGGTTACGCCTGCTGGAGGCGCTTCTCATCCAGCAAGTAAAACCTACACTAAATACGACGCAGGAAGAATTTCTCCTCCCTACGAGTATGAGAAGACCTGCCACCAACAATGACACCACCGAGCACGACAACTCCACGGAAGACGACGCCCCCGAACGAGATACTCCCGCAGCCAATCATAATCAAGTTAGCCGTGACGTCCCGCAGCATAGCGAAACGCCCATCGACGTAACCGCGCCGCTAAGGAGGTCTAGGCGGCTGCAGGACTTACAGTATCGCAACCATCAACGCATGGAAAGTGGCTTGAGACCCGGTTCAAGCCACCAATGAAAACGAAGACCTACCGCCACCAGCCAATAGTAGATCAGCATGGGGCAGACCCCCTGCTGTCAACTCCAAATATAAACGAGGACGGACACCGCGCAATCCTGCCTGTCACCCTATTTCCTTTCCAAAACTAACCGCCAAAGCACTGTTTTTTGTATCTTTACAGATATTCCAGTTACGGGCTGCTCTAGGAGCAAGAGCCCGTGCCAGCACAAGGCTGGCTTAATCTCCAACAACAACAACAACAAGCTTCAAGATCAGTCCACCCTCAGCTTCCCAGCCCGAGGATGTCTGGCAGCTCCAGACGAAAGCTCGCTTGCTTCAAGAAAGAGAGAGAGAGAGAGAGAGAGAGAGAGAGAGAGACATATATATATATATATCGTTAATGACTTTGATAACTATGGTATCATAGTTTATCTGTAAAATTCAAATATATACACCAATTTTGACTCTGTATTTGATCATGACCTCCATAGGCGCTCTACTAGCCTGTCTAAGTAGCACGGAAAAAGCCGCTATTCGGAAAATAGAGAAGAATCTCTACAAGTGTAATGCTGCTGAAGTAGCCATTACTTATAAAATAAATAAATAATAATAATAATAATAATATCCTTTTTGAATATGCAGAAATCAACTCCGGGAAATTAGTGAATAAGGACCGGATTCTGCCAAATCTATTTATCGTCCCCATTATCATAACTACAATAATCAAATACGGTGGATGGAAGAATTAAAATGGTAATTACATTCACGAAAATTTTAAAGGCGAAGTTCCCTAGAGTTAGGAGTCCTAAAAACTAACATGATGTCTATGAATGAAGATGATAATAGTCTAAATCTCAATTTGAAGTGAGTCAAAATTAGTTTTACTTCATACAATAGTATATCCCCAGAATGGGTATTAACTAGCTATTTTGGTAGTTTCCGGCGGTTCTAATTGCAATGAAAAGTTTGTTCGAACAATATGAATCTAATCATCATAGGAACGACGGAATCGTGATAGATCCTATTTGGAAAATTAAATTTCTTCCGTTGAGTTGATGAACCTCAAGTCCACAGCAGAATAAATATGGCTTTTATGATTTGCTTGATATTCTTTTTGTTTGCTCAACATTTAGACGTACAAGTCTGAGGATAGCAAGCTATCAGAGCTATCGAACATTAAAATCAGTTCGATTAGGCATATTTCAAGGCTTATTTTATCATTATTATTAGTGTTATTATTATTCCGAAGATGAACTTAACTCTTATGCAACAAGCCCAAAAAATTGCCATTGACTTGAAATTCGAGCTTCAAAAGAATAATGAGTTAATTCGAAACAAGTAACAGACGGTAATGGGAAATACAGAAAGAGGAGATCAGTTATAAGATAAACTGATAAATCAACAGATGAATAGATAAATAAAAATGTAAGTAAAATATTGAAATATATGTTGAACTGCATTATGGTAGTAATGAACTGCATCCTCGTTTGAACTTCTAAAGTTTCAATTGGGAGGCTGTTCCACAGTCCAAGTGCGAATAATCAAGGACCTCAAGGACCTCAGGAACTGAGAAGTTCGACAGCAATGCACATTTACTGCATACTAGATCAATTGTGAAAGATCTCTGTTAAATTTTTCACCTAGTGAAAAATTGACAAACAAGAGACCATCCGTTGATGGATCAAGTCATAATCGCTAATACATATTAGAAAACAGTAAAACACCAGCGCGGTCCACGGACCACTCTGTGTAGAAAGGATAAATCTCTGGCAGAAGCAGACATCCACACCGGAGAACAGTATTCTAGGAAAGGAAGCACAAATGATCTAAAACAATACCTAGCTTACGAACAATATTTAACTTTCGTGCTGCATTTGCTGAAACTTTCATTAGTTGTTTCTCAAAAGTTAGAAGTCATAAGTTACAACTAGAATAGTTAAAGTCCCATCCACCTGAAGGGGAGGATGGGGTGGAAAATCTTTACGAGATCTGCTATCAATAGTGTTTTAGTTTTACTGGAATTCAGTCTCATACCCGACCAACTACACCATTCCCTGAGCCGGTCCATTTCCCGATTGAGGCTAAAGGTAGTCTCATTTCTCATAAGTGGAGGCTTTGCTACACTCACACACATAAGCATTGCATTACCAGCATACTGAACAACATTGATTTTCAGGCCAACAACCATATCACTTGCATAACTAAAAAAAACAGTGGGTCAAGAACACCACCCTGTGGAACTCCAGACACAACAGGTCTTGTTTCACTAAAGATCCTATCAACAGAAAGTAGCTACTACCTACCAGCAAGGAAATGTTAAAGTAAACGTAAAACATATCCACCCTTTCTAAAATTCTGAAGTTTATAAATAAGCACCTTATGATTTACTAAACTGAATGTAGAACTAAAATCTATGTGAATTACTCTACACTCAGAGCCCTTATCAAGGTTTTCTTGCAAATGGCATGTCAAGTCTACAAGAGCATCACAGGTACCCAACTGTTTCCTAAATTCATAATGACTGTCAGCTAACAATCCTTTGGATTCCACATACTTTTATAGTGACTTAAAAATAGGTTTTCAGCAACTTTCGAGAACACATGGTGAATAGAACTTGGCCTGTAATTACTTCATTCTTCAAGTATGCCACGCTTTATAACAGGCATTGTATTACTAAACTTGAGCAAGCATACTATATCAAGAACATAACAATATTTAGAATCTACTAATATTGGGGGACAACTTAATAGATTTTTTTTTAAACAAAGGGAAGAAACCATCAGGATCTTTTCCACCCCAGCTATCAAGATTAACCAAAATTTTCTCAACGTCCGTAGAGTGGAATGCAACTTTTGTATGAATAGGTTTAAGATGACAAGTATCAGGGAGAGGGACATCAACAGTTGACTGGTTAGCTTCAAAAACTCGATGAATCAGTTCAGCTTTTTCTTTAGGGCCACTACAGACGGGGGATAGAAATTCCTCCAAGTTTCCTCTTCAAGAAAGTATTGTAAATTTTCTAGGTTGTATGGTAAACTCTATTCACAGCATAGCGAGACTCAACAAAAATGGTGTAATTTTTATTTGAACCATATTCTCTCCAAGCACTGAATTTGGTCTGTTTCTTATGGTAAGTATCTATATGTAACATCAAACAATAGCCATCAGCATTCCATTTAACTTCTTGGGATTGGGATGTAACATAGGGTCTGAAATATCAAGTGCCTTACAAGCTTCAGTAGTGCGATATCAATTGGACCTAGATTTTAGCAAGACTATTTTCCAATGGTGGCTAGGAATAGTGAATGACAGATATTTCCATATCAATGGCGTAATGATCATAAGTGTCTGTATATTAGTAGACCTTGAATTTGATAATAACTGGAACATCTGTAAAAATGAGATCTAAGCTATTACCAGAAATATGCCCTGGTTACTCAATTAGCTGGACAAAATCGAAGGATACACAGAATCGAGAACAGATCGGCCATGTTGATCTGTGGAATTTGAATTTAGCCACTCGCTGTGCTTTGCACTGCAGTCTTTAAAAATAACGAATGAAACTTTTGAATCCTGTGACTGAGCCATACTAATCCTTTCTATGAGACAGCAATATATATAATCTTCAATATTTGGACGGCAGTAAACAATAAATATGTAATCATTGTAGAACTTACTGAAGATTTTAAAATAAAGAAATTTGTGGCAACTACACTACAAATTTTTCTTACAAAAAACAGGTTGCCCGGACTTTGCGTATACAACCGTACGTTGCACATCTGGGATGTTACGACGATAAATAAAGTCAGGGCCATCAAACCCTGGAATTGAAAGGCAACCTTTGACTTGTTACTACTTACAAGAGTCTCAGATAAAAACATCAAATCGTAGTTACTGGCACAAATCTGGATATCAGGAAAATTGGTCCTTAAGCACTGAATATTTGAGCAAAGTACGTTGAAATTTTTCCTACTGTAATGAGTAACAGGCCAAGGGTTCAGTTCAGTAACTCTCGAAAGAATTAAAATTATTAACACAAAATCTGTAGAAAACTAATAAATAGACTGAGAACAACCATAACATTACAAAACTCAATAGAACAATAAACATTAATAATACCACCAACAACAACAGTATCTACATTATTTACAAAAATACTGTAAAAAGTATAAATAAACAAGACCATGTCATTAAAAAAGTGCCAGAAGCAACTGGCCAACAAGGTGGGGTCAGCGTACCTTGTAAGGCAAATAAAAAACCCACCAAGTTTCCCACAAAAACTTGGGGAGGACAGTCCGGTTGGATTTAGAAAATAAAAAGGCTCAAAAGGAAAATAATCTAAAGATGAAGGAACTTTCCTGATAATCCACCCAACAACTTTTGCTGTCTCATCAGCCTATCCTACACATTTTTCGAATAAAAAAGAAAGTGGAAAAAAAAAGATGATAAATGCCTGATTGTACCCTCGCACAAGGGCTGTGGCACATTCCGAGGTTGGAGAGCAAGGTTTGTATTGAGAGTATCCTTTTAGAAGGGTTGCCTACCAAGACTACAGGGTCCCTTCTACCTGTGGGTTTGGATTTCGGAGTGTCCTTCTCCTAAAACAGTTGCCTGCCAAGACTAAAGAGTCCCTTCTACCCTAACTCGTGTAGGCAAGGACGTCGCACCCTTTTATGGAGGTCACCTTCAATAGAAGCCGTGAGTGAGAGCTCATGATCACTAAGTATCAAATGTAGCGCCTGTTAGAATCTTAATGTGAGGTTTTACACACAAACACACACACACACACACACACACACACACACACACACACACACACAGAGACAGAGAGAGAGAGAGAGAGAGAGAGAGAGAGAGAGAGATTTAAGGAAATTCAAAATATATCGAATTCATGATTTAGAACATGCATCCATGGCTAACCACTGAAGGACTGAAGTTATAATTCTGAACAGCTCAGACAGCACAAACACTAGTTGGGATAAATAACCATATGCATTTGTTGAAATAATTTGATACACCTGCTGAAGAAGCCCTTGAAAACTGAAAAATCCTCCGGAACTCTGGAACTGTGAATCTTCTGCCCAGCTTTAGCCCATTTTTGTATGGGGTCGCCGTTATGCATGAGTTGCCATCGATTTCTGTCCTGTGCATCGTTCTCGTTAATACTTTTCCATTGCATATCTTCCCCTACACAATCACACCATCTCTTTCTTGGTCTTCCATTCTTCCTTCTACTCCGCCGCTTCCATTTCTATCGTATGTCTTCTAACATGATGTTCCTCTCTTCGTAACAGGTGTACATACCATCGCAGCCTTCCCTCCTGTGTTTTCTTTGATATTTCAACTACCTTTGTCGATCCTCTTTTATACTCATTTCTAATCCTATCTTCCCTTATTACTCCCGACATCCATCTCAACATTCTCATTTCTGCTACATCCATCTTCTTCTCCTCTGTTTTCCACATACTTGCTGTTTCTGTTCCATATAACATTGATAGTCTGACCACCGTCCTATGAAACTTTCCCTTCAATTTCAGAAGAACCTTCTTGTCACAGAAGACCCCTGATGCAAACCTCCAGTTATGCCATCCGGGCTGAATTCGATGTTTCACCTCTTGGTCCATGATTCCACTATCCTCTGATATGGACCCCAAGTACTTGAACTTCTGTACTCTCTTTATTTCTTCCCCACCCAATCTTATGCAATTTCCACCATCCTCAGTAATACTGGGACACATATATTCGGTTTTTGATCTGCTTATTCTCATTCCTCTCTCCTCAAGTGCTGCTCTCCACCTCTCCAACCTTCCCTCCAACTCCTCCGTCCCTTCTAAACACATTACAATGTCATCTGTATATAATATGCACCAAGGCACTGCTTCTCTAACATCCTTGGTCATTACATCCATTACAATGTTGAAAATGAATGTGCTAAGTGCCAACCCCTGGTGTAATCCAACTCCTATCTCAAATCCATCTATCTCTCCAACACTGCTTCTCACTCTAGTATACACATTCTTGTACATCTCCTGAATAATTCTGACTTACTTTTCCGGCACCATCTTCTTCCTCAAACATCTCCATATTTCTTGCCTTGGCACTCTGCCATAGGCCTTTTCAAAGTCTACGAATACCAGATGCAGGTCTCGTTGTTTTCTCTGAATTTCTCCAGCAGCTGCCTTATGTTAATTAATCCATCCGTTGTGCCGCTTCCATCCATAAATCCTAATTGTTCCTTCCCTATTCTCACTTCCTCTCTCAGCCTGTCATCTATTATTCTTTCCAAAATCTTCAACGTGTGGAACATTAGCTTGATACCTCTATAATTACTAACTCTGGAACTGTGAATGCTATGACTAATATAGGTATGGGTAAGTAAAAGGTTTTGGCTATATCAGGCTTCACGAAAAGCCAATGGTATTACGGCTGTAAAAAAATTACTTTTCTTTCAAATTATTTTTCGTGAGCAGGGATAATTAACCCAGTTACAATAACAACGTTAGGTGGTAATAGTAGTAGGAGTGTTAACTCAGGTATAATGACAAAAAAAATTATATTAAAATTTTCACTTTTCGTCATAACAGTTAAATTTTAGTTACTAGTCACAGAATGGCGTAACCTTTTTACAGTACGAGTAGCAAATTGTTCAAAACTTATAGCACATATATTGACATAATTTTGATTTCTTTGCAGCTTAAGGTAGTTGGTACATTTGACATGTAAAATTTAACGACCGTCGACATTTTGTCCATTGATATTTAAACAGTGTCGACATTACGACCGCCGACATTTAGTCTCGAAATTTTGTCTGCGTACCAAGATGACAACAATAACGAAAATAATAATAATAATAGAAATATTAATAGTAATATCTCTACTCTACATACAAAGTGAAGGCAAATAGTGTTTTCAATTTCAACGAAACTTCTGGACTTTTTTTCTTTCCGCTTAACTTTTTGTTTCGTCTTCCCCAATATTAGAAAGTAGATTCCTCCTCCAACTCCTCACCCCTCCAACTTTTACATCTTTTTGTCAATATTTCCTAAAGATAGAGTTCTGACTCTCCTGCCCTAACTTCACTGGCTCGCTGGTATGGTGGCTAGTGTCGTGGCATGCTGCTCAGATGTTGGGAATTTACGCCTCCCACCAGGGCGATGAAAAATCACCGGTGATGTATCATGATCAGTTACTGCTGCAGTGTAGGGTTGAAACCAATATACCATAGAAATATATATAAATATATATATCATATATATATATATCTATATATATATATATACGTTATATATATATTATATATACGTATATGATATATATAAAAATATATATTATATATATATACGTATATAATATATATTTTCCGTTATATATATATTATATATATATATATATACATTATTATATATATATAAGATATATTTATATATATATATGTCACTTAAGTAACTGCCTGTGCATTCATACAATTACTAACAGGACCTCATTGAAGCTGGATGGTATCTAATGAAGATATTTATTAAAACAAAGGTACCAGTTTCCCAGGACTTCTCGTCCTTTACTAAGCAGACTGCTTAGTAAGGGAAAGGAAGTTTAAAGGTCTTGAAGCGGTGCTCCATTGTTTCACTTTCCTTCCTGGATTTTATCTCTCTCTCTCTCTCTCTCTCTCTCTCTCTCTCTCTCTCTCTCTCTCTATCTCTCTCTCTCATATATATATATATATATATATATATATATATATATATATATATATATATATATATATATATATATATAGATATATATAGATATATATAGATATATATATATATATATATATATATATATATATATATATATATATATATATATATATATATCGATATATATATATTAGTATATATATATATGTATATATATATATATATATATATAGTATATAATATATATATATATATATAATATATATATATTTATATATATATCATATCATATTACCGTGATTCATATACATACATCTTTGCAATCTTAACCACTCCTTTTAATTACTGTAATTTAATTTCCAATACTCTCCATTTATCTCCGGCCTCCCGTCTCAGCTTTCCTCCCTGAAGGTCTAGTCTTCCAACTCTTATGGTGACCAAAGGAAAGCCATCTCCATATCTCATCATCATTATTACATCCACAAATGGAACTTCCGTAAGGGGAATTATAATTACTCCTTGCCATCTGTCTCGTATTGTTCTTTTGAAAGCAATATTCTCAAATTTCTATGATATAGTCCAGCAGAGGTATACCATGATTCACATTTATTTAGTACTACAGATCGTCCTTATTTATAATCCTACTTTCGTGAGTAGTTTTAGAACATTTGATTTCCAAATGTAATTCATCCTACTCATTAACCGATTTGCCCTTTTTAAGATTTATTACCTTATTACATCTCAAGAATACTTTTGTTGCTTATTGTCTTATTGTTTCTATACTCTGTTTTTTCCATCTGTCCATCCGCCTGTGGTGTATGCTCATGGTAACACTGCGTCCCGGGCTTTAAATGATATCCTATTTCGAATATTAACGGTGTAATTCGCATACAGTAAATTATTAAAACATTTTCCAGTTGCAAATTTAAACCCAGATATCCTTTTATTTACCTAAAACTTACACATAACGTAACTATTTAAAGCCCGGGACGCAGTGTTACCATGCGAAAACACCACTGAGGATGGACAGATGGAAAAAAACAGAGTATAGGTACAGAAATATTTAACTTTATTT